>NC_136631.1:12057847-12109528 GCF_933228915.1 Telmatherina bonti
CTCACAAGTTCAGCTGTGTTGCTGATTCCACAGAAGCAGCATCTTTATAACTTCCAAAAAATGTGACTGATTTGGTCTTCTTAACAATATATAATACAAAACCTGCTGCTATTATCAGAAGGTGAAAGTAACTGAACAAGAATAATTTCATTACTGTTTGTGTAAAGTTTACAAACTCTGCCTAATAGCTTGTGTTTAGAATAACACACCAGCATACAACATTTAGAACATCCAACATCACAAATAATAAATAATAAGTAAAAAGATGTAAAATCCTGTAGTAAGACATGTTGTATTCAGCTTGTTTTAAAAAGAGAACACAAACCACCATTACAAGCTAAATGAAACATTCATAACGGAGGAAAATACCAGCAGATGGCAGCCAAGACAACACACTGAACCGACAAATGGCCAAGAAGCCTCTTCACAAGAGACCTCAATCCGTTTGAGCCAGTTCACTGCAGGCTTTTGGTGTGTGTGCCTGCTTCAACACATCTGACTAAAAGTAACAAGTCATTGTGCAGAACTTCACTGCCTGTTGGATCTGTGTATTTTGAGTGACACTTATAAAGAAAAACACTCAGCTGTACCTGATCTAGCTGGAAGACTTTGTAGAAATACCTCTGCCAGAACTCAGAGTGGGAAACAGCAGCTGGTACCTGCATGATGGAAACGGAAACATTTTATTTTATTTTTTAATCAAGAAAAAAAAAGCTTATCTTGGCTCCTTATGATTAAGTTTTGACAAATGTGGGGTACCATTTTGGTGTAAAGCGCTCGTATGGAAGGGCTGTTGACCAAGAGATCTGATATTTCTCCTTTCTTTTCTTCCAGACTGAAACTGGACAACCAGTTGTCAAACTGCTCTGGAGGTCCTACAGAACATAAAGAAAATTAAAAAGCTGGGCATTTCCACACTTTTTTCCCCTGCATTATAGATGTATTATATTTGCTAAAAACAACCTGAAAAGATAAATGCAGATAAAGATAAATAAATAAATGAATAAATAAATAAATCTACCAAATTAAACTAATCTTTCACTTAAAAAAAAACAAAAAAAACAACAACATTTCAAGCTTTTACCACCTGACTGTGGTGTGCCTTACCATCAGGCTCGTTGCAGTATGTAGCAGGATCAGCTTGCACACTATAGAGACGTGCCTGCAGAGAAAACAGACACGTTCTTAGCAGTGACTGTTTCACTTTGTGTGTCGGCACAAAACAAACGTTCAAGCTTGTATCATGAGCAAATCGAAACCAGAGCAACCAGCAGAAAAAAAGATAATTAACTAGTAGATATCAGCAAGTTGCACGAGCTGTGGTGAGCTTGTTTGTTCTGTGTACAACACTGCTATCGTAGGTCCGATTGATTACCTTATAAGTTGTGTCCAAAAACAACTGCTGTTAGATTAGTGGTTGATCTTACATGAGTACCTACTATTGCACTGATTTATGAAAGTTCTGACAGCACTTCAGTGCTTCAGTGTCATGTCTGAATAACACCCAAGTCATTTTTTTTAACATTTTGATAAGGTCAGAGCAAGTAATATATACATATCATTTTCAAAATGTCATAAGTCCGAATTGCTGCAGCAGGAAAAAAAACTTTTTGGTTTCTGATGAGTCATTCAGAGGATTCTGGTATCAACTAACTAAACAAACAAAATCATATCTAAAAAAAATAAACCTGCAACTCTATAAGGGTGTACAAAACCTGGCTTTTCAGCAGTAGGTGTCCACGTCTGGTATGTTTTAATCACTTAACACTAAGAATGGCCACATAAATTGTTGTGGTTTGCAAAAGCCCTTTGCCCGCAGTTTTATCAAACTTCACTCGATGGTGTGGCCAATCTAATCAAATACTGTTTGCACACTGGGGCCAATTCTGACACAGTTGTGGGATCCCCCCTTGCAGGGTTGGTGAATGTGGCAGAGGAAAATCTGGGCTTCCCTGTTTAGGCTGCTGCCCCGCGACCCGACCCCAGATAAAGCGGCAGAAAATGAATGAATGAATCTGTGATTACTACGGCTATAGAATTGCCATTGGTTTTTCCAAAAGTCTGAAAACATTGATGGCATACCTCTAAAAGACTGACAAAGCCAGTAGTTACAAACTGTATATTGTGCATAAGGATTTTTCCTTCATCATCTCCTTTAGCAAGGATACAGTGGAGCACCTTTCATACCTACTGAGATTCATGCAAGTTATCATGACAGTTTTACCAGCTGAAATGTACAAGGGAAGCTCTTTTTGACTATTTGAGTGACTCATTTGGTGAATTTGTGAACTTGCTGTATTAAAAAGTTTCTCTAAAGTTTGTTATCAGTTATTTAGTACCCACCTTTGAGCTGTCGTAGACCTCTGTGGTTCCCGCTGGCGTTGCCACCAACGTGATTACGTCACAATCAATGGTTTTATCAGGGGGTGGCGCAAGTGTGTCCGTTATCACTCCTAAGAAACTAGAAAGACTCTTTTTCACCTTTTCTGTTGTCTCCGAAGACCCTTCCACCTGGGAAAGCAATAAAATGAAATAAGTGAATTAATTCAATCAGCATTTGAACCGGATGTAGATGAAGTTCACAAAAGTGACGAGTTGGGCAGAAACACTTACAGCAAGTTTGTTTCTAACAGCAGTGGCTGTGGCAACGATTGAGCAGGCTGTGTCATGCTGTACCACAGTGGAGAACTCATTCAGGTCTCGTTTTAGAAACTCTATGGCCTCAGATGACTGGAAAGTAAAGAGTCAGAGGAAGATTATCAAAATCTAGACAGGGGCTTCTCTTCATAAAGAGGAAATTGTCAATTTACACCATGGATATCATAAGAACTAGTACAAATTAGGTGTAGGAAATCGAATCGAAAAATCAAACATTAGGATTTTTTGCTTTATGATTTTAAAATTGATATATATATATTTTTTTTTATTAAAAGAAAAGTCTTTTGTTCAAATAAATAAAAATAATCCACAATAAAATTTTTGTCTTCACTTTTATTGATCTTTTTACTTGTCTTCTTGGGCTTTATAGCAACAGAATGATGGTCTGGCTACTGTGTTGTTTCTTTTTCTAATTGAAATTCAGAAAAATGACTAGCAAAAAATGTTTTGTACATTTTTATTTGTTTTTAGTCTACAAAAATCATCAATATCAATGAATTGTGAGAATTTAAATTGAAACGGCTCGCAAAAAATCTGAATCGAATCGAGACAAAAGCATATCGTCACAGCCCAGGTACAAATATGTCACTCTCCTTTTTTCTTCATGTTACTACAAGACAACACGTAATGTAGACAAAGGAGACATTTAACAATAAGAACTTGTCGGATGGTAATGGAAAGTATGCTCTATGAAGGTATTTTGGGTTTGAGTTGTACAATCAGGAGCAGGTTGTAAATGAGTGCAGTCATGATGAAACACCATCCATGAGCATATCAAACTAAAAGAACATTTCAAACCTAATTGAACAGATCAGAAAAATGTACGTTTATCTACAAAACAACATCAGCTCATAATACCAAGTCATTTCAATGGTTACATCCCAAATGTTATCATTTAGTGAAATGCAAAAGCTGTTGCTGTTCCATACAAAATAAATCATAATACAAAAAATGTTCATGAACTGTGGACGGTTTGGGCCACTTTTATATTGACTGACTGTAAAATTCTTGCACTGGCAACTTGGGACATTTTCTTTTCTTTTATTCTCGTTCTGAAGATTGTAGGTGTATTTTAGACTGGCAAATGACTAAACAATGGTAAACAACTAGCTTTAAAATACAGGTGACCAAAATTAGGAGTTTGATTCCACAGAAAAACATGTACACACCCTCTACTGACTGTAAACAGATAATCAGACAGACATGCTGTAGTCTCGACCTTCTCAGATAAAAGATAAAGAGAAGCAATTCTAGATTAAGGATTGCCCTTGTGTCCGGATTACCTTGTCTTTTACGGCCTGGAAGCTCTGCTGAAGCCAGCCTCCCCACCAGTTTTCTCTGCAATCCACACATTATAAAGAGTTAGCTGCTTTCTAAATTATAACAGCAAATATCAAGCATAAACAACACATTTAAATGTCTAGTGAAACCTACGGAAGCTCAGCTGCTGTCATCATCACCACCAGACTGAGCTAACGACCAAGCTACCGTTAGCCACCAGAACAAAACATTTAATCAATAAAATTGTCAAACATGCTACGTGTAAGGCTGAGAATAAATGTCATTTTTCATATATAAAAGTTAATACCGCCTGGTAGCTCTTACTTCGTGGTTTAAACAGCTCTATGCAAACGCTAGTCACGCTAAGCTAACGCTAGCAATGCTATGTAAACACGTTCACTTCCTGAAGGAAGCAGAACTCAGAAACCGCAATGATGCAATCACGAAAACTGGCATCACACACACAACGAAACAATAAACACGATGCATGTGAGTATTTCAGTCATTTTGTAAGATTAGTTTAATAAACAAAAACTATTTTGCGACTTTACGCTCACCCTTCAGCCATCTTCAGACGATGACATCATCAGTATTTACTGAACTCTAACCTGCTGCGTAGCTATGGAGAAAAAAGGTCACGTGACGCTGTTTCGCTTGTTTTCTTTAAAATACCAGCAACTATTAACCTTAAAGATTAAACTGTTACAGGACTATGGTTAATCACATGAACAGAAATTGTTTATTATTATTATTATTATTATTATTATTATTATTATTATTATTATGTTCAATTTTGTCTTGCGCCAGCTACGGTGGCTGCAGACATAACAGCTTCGCAAAGCGAAACATTGGGAATGATGGTTGTCATGTCGGAAATATTAGGGTTAAATTTTAGAACGAAGATGAGTCACTTTGATTATAAAAGTTTTTCTCAAGTTTAAAATTTTGTTTGAAAACATCCAAATGACATGGTATAGTCTTTTAAAACACTTACCCGAACCAGATTTAAATTATTAAACATAATTAAAAATGTAGAGTGATGAGATTACTTTAAATTTTTTATATTTATAACTATAAACTAAATAGTATACAGTCAGCCAAACTGAATTTTTATGTTTTATGGATTAAATATTTCTTTAATCAGTGTAATGAGGTATAAACAAACCCCTTTGTATAGAAAATACATGTTCATAATACTGGAAATGAAAGAAAATATAACTTTGAGAAAACAACCTTTAAATTAGACTTGAAATTCCAACAATTTTGTATAAACCCACCAATGACAGATGCAAAATGTTTTTTTTGTTTGCTGATTTTTCTTTTCAAGAGTTTGATATAGAACATTTCATAAAAGCAAAAAGCCCAAAAAGAAAGACACAAAATTAAATAAATAAATTCTTATAACATTTCACCTCAAAATATAAAAATTCTGAACAAATTTACTTTATGACAGAAATCTAAAGAAATAACAGCAAAGATAAAAACTATCACTTTTAAAAAGATAAATATTCTTGTTATGACAATATGATTGTTATTACACCATACAGGCCTATTTAAACTGTTTATAAATGAGAAAAGAAGTTTAAATCTCTGCTTGACAAATTAAATGCATCAGCCTTAAATCACAAGTGGTAAAAGTCCATGAAAAGAAGAAGAAAAACTTCAAGCTAAAGCTACCATGACAGACAATAAACGTTTAAACATATGCAAATTGTTTTCTTTTAATTAAAACCAATTTAACAAATAAGCTGCACACAAAACCAAACAAATGTATCAAGACGAAAGCTTCTCTTCTTGAGCCATTATGTTGACTAATCAGCGTTTAGCAATTCCAGCCTGAATCCCCTCATCAGTCTCCTCCTCTCTGTGCATCTGTGGACAACATGCATGTGAGCGTATGTGCACACCATACTGCATATGCGTGTTGACCCTGAGCAGCTGTGCTTTCTCCTCATCAGTATTCTGGGAGGAAAAAGACAGGGTGTGGGGGCTCAAGGCTTTACAAAGCTTAAAATGAAAAAGAACAGGCAACAAGCCTCTGGAAGTGTGTTCCCTCTTAATTGAAGTTCCCCTTTCTCCAGACACTGAACAATGTGTGCGTATGTCCTCCAATATGTCTCCCCCGTCCTGCCCCTCATCCTTTTAATTGGGTCTTTCAACCCCCTAATTAACTCTGTCAGCGCAGGCCGGGCTGAGCCAAGTTGGGACAAGCAGGCTTTTATTGATCAGTATCCGAAGCAGTTAACTTATCCATCTGTCTACATGGGCATGGGCATTCATTTAACCAAAGGGTAATGTGTAATAATATCACTGCATCCTTTGTGTTTTCTGCCTCTTCTCCTGTTAAAAACAGGATTCTTGCCACTAAGCTCAGCAGATAAGCACGTTTATTTGTAAAACTGTTTATTTGAGTTTGGATGTAAACATATATGCAACGTTTGTTGATAGATTCAGCAAGTTAAATGCTTTCCTCGTATTATGGTTGATATTGTTAACTTAAATCCAGCTAGTAACAAAGTGTATCTTCCAAAGTACAGTTTTTGTGTCTGGTAACTCACTACTTTCATCAGAAAGACGGAGTTGACACCTTTCAAGGTTAAACGCCATCTTGTGGCAGTTGTGGAGCTAATTTTATTAATGAGAATTTCAAACTTGTTTGGAGATTTCTCTTCCATCCATCCATCCATCCATCCATCCATTAACTGCTTGTTCCAGTGAAGGGTCACAGGGATTTCTTTGCCATATCCTGTAATATTCCTTTCAACATGAACAATAAGATTTTCTTAAAAAAGAATCATTGTTGAGGTGCACAGTAGAGCATTACAAGCTCAAATTTTGACAGAACTTCTTTTTAAAGGCTATTTTTGCATTTATTTAGATATCTTATTTATTTAGAAATGTAGCAAATGGATTTTTTTTTAAATCCTTTATTGGAACTCTCATTATGCATCTCTTTAAGTTTAATCCTAACCACTTTTCCTCTTTGTTAGGTTTTCTAAAAGTTTTGTAATCAAAATTTGTGACGGTTACGCTCATTGTAAGGATATTACCGTCTACAAAGGAAAAGGTAGGTATGAAATGTTTTGGAGCCTTGCAAATGTTTAAACACAATCAAACAATCTGAAGCACTGAAATGCTGCAATAAATATGTATTATTTTAAATATTTTTTAGATTTTATTGTAAAACTGCAGTATATTGCACTGTTGGCCAGCAGAGTGCATATTCTGCTGTGAGATTGTCAAGCATACAACATGATAAAACAATCCCCCAGAAAGTATATTTTCTGAAATGAGATTTCAAATCACCTACAGCTTGCTGCTTTTACAAAAAGTATTTTAATATGTGCTCTATTTATCCAATTTATCAGGTAATTGTGGACATGATGACTAAAACCGATGCTGCCAGTGCTGGTTAGCATATGCTAAAGGCTGCTGCGATGACAGCAGTGGTTGACCATAATGGTACACAGAGGACATGCCCATATTGTATGATTTAAGATGCATATCCATTACACACTGCAGTCATCGCACCCACGCACACGTGCACACACTTTCCAGACCACTGATGCCATATTGTGGGTTAACACCATCTGGTGCCGATCAGGAAACACCAGCTTTGCACAAGTCACTGTCTCTAATTATCTACCTAGAGCAAAGGGAGGCCGATCCCCACTAATCTCCACAATGTGTTCTCCTTCCCATTCCCACCTGTGCCCCAATAAAGAGGGGTGGTGGGGGTGTTCTGTGTCCAGGGACCAGGTGACGCAGCAGAGCCAGTCCCCACGACAGAAGCTCCACTGCTTGGTTTGGCTAGCAGCTGCCTCCCCCCACTGAGACATCCCACAGCTGACAATCCCCCAGCACTGACAGGAGCTCTTTACAGTGTCAATAGCCTCATATATTAGAGCTAACCGCCTTTGTGGCAGGCGAGGGCGTCAGGCCTTTTGGTCCGACAGCGCTTGTTACCATGATGAAATGTAGATTGAATGGAGGGGGTCTGTGTCCCAGGCACGAGAGTGTGGACTCCCCCTGCTTTTGTGTCCCACACATGGCTATTGTTTGAACCTTTTCAGGGGTATCAGGAGGAGGAGGTGGGATGAGAGGGAGGTGGGTGTGAATGAGTTACATCTCTTCATTTCGCCCCTGATCTCCAACTCATCTGTCAGCCGTGGGAGGATAAGCATGTATTTTACACGCTTGATTTGTTGCTAAGTGAAGGCCAGCCATTGCTCCGTTGTTCGACTGAATCATGTCCACTCAGTATGTGTCGCATACATAAAGCATAGTTTTGGTTTTGCATGAGGAGTCATTTTATGACTCGTCTGAAATGTGACTTTTATCACTAAAACAACTAGTTTTAATAATAAAAGCTAAACTAGTTTCGCCCTGATTGCAAAGTTGGGGTGATATGATGTGGAAATACTAATGCAAAGGAAAAATGTGGCCCCATTGGATTACATTAACTTTTTAATTTGTTTAGTAGAAAATGACCGCTTCTTGTCCTCTGCTTTAATTTTGCCCTTTGTGTGTCCATATCCATGATCTTATGAGACAGTGACAAATGGCCAGCCTGGAGCTGAGGACATGGCTGTGTCCCTCGCCTGCGTCAGACAAAAGTGACGCGCCTTGCTGGCGCCTGTGTCGTCCTTTCATCTCCTACACCCTGTTGAGGTGAAGATGGATGGTCCCCTGGCTCAAGAACGCCACATTCAGCTTCTGTTCTGCTGTATTGTTTCGCCCTCCTGTCCCTCTTTAGCTCTTAAAAGCCTAGTCCATCCAAAGCTGGTTAGCAATGAACGACACCTTCTCCTAAAAAGCAGTTTTGTGATGCTGCTTCAGCTTGTCAAACACAAATAAAATCCATAAATAAAAAAAGTTAAAAAAAAACTTCCATCTATCTTTCTCATATCGTCATGCAGTTTGCATTAAAATATTTGGCTTTTTTACTTTGTTTTTCATAATATGGTTTTGTTTGTCAGTCAGGAGAAACGGAGGCTTATTGACATTGAGGAAAACAAAGCAAGCAGGCATCATTTTAAAAACTGAATTTTAATTTAGGAAAATAGAAAATCCTGCACAATCGTATCCATCTGAATCCATTTCCACCGTGCGTCATTACCGCAGATATGAGATAAATTACAGGTTTTGCTACTCTGATAAAAATCCACAGTGCATTTATTATATTGCTGTATTAACAACGCAGAAGAGGAAATCGTGAACAAATAGCATCAGTTTTTATATACAGTATGTACAAGTTCTGTCACCAGCGTGGCATCACGTCTTCCATCTGTTTGGTTCATTGCACCAGTCCAAGCAGTAAGTCAGTTATAGGAAAGTCCTGCTCACTTGTTCATAGTCAGGCTGTGTAATGTGGAGGTTGTGGTGGGCAGAGGTTGGCAGAATGTGCATGGGCATGGCATGCCAGGAAAGTGCCTGTAGGAGCTACTCAGATGGAGAGGGTCCTTCAGAAGGCCCTGCACTGGAGTATGAAACCCTAGGAAGCTGGCTGAAGGAGGGGAGTGTGGAGCAGGAGCAGAGGAGGGAGCAGCAGATGAGTGATGCTGCAGAGCTGCAGGTGTACTACCCACCAGAGCATGAAGGGACTGCGCCAGAGGATGCAGAGGGAGATGGGCAGATGTAGCTGCTGGAGCAATAGTGGGGTGAGGAGCAGAACGGCTCTGGGCAGCAGCACCGCCACCATAAACATCTCCAACCAGCTTCTTCATCTCCTCCAAAGAGCTGGACAGCATGAGGATGTAATTACGAGCCAACAGCAAGGTTGAGATCTTTGAAAGCTTGCGAACTGAAGGTCCATGAGCGTACGGCATGACCTCCCTCAGGCCGTCCATCGCCTGGTTCAGGTCATGCATCCTTTTCCTCTCTCGACTGTTGACTTTCAGCCTCAGATCTTGCATCTCTTCCTTGCTCAGCTCAGACCTGCTTTTGATTTTACCTCCTCCGCTGCAGCGCTCCATCCTGCCCTGGCCGGCATCACTGTCCTCCCTGTCTTGACAATATTTCTGGAACATCTTGTTGGAGAAGAAGTTCCTCGCGGAGTCGTCCACAACCAGGTCTGGTGATGAAGAGCGACTGCATGTGGAAGCAGCATCTGAATCCATGTTCCAAGTGCAAAAACACAACTCCTAAACACAGAGAGCTTCAATGCTAAAGATGTTCTGCAATTTCTGGAGCTTTCCACAGAGCCTGTTCAGGATGATGGTCCGTCCGTCCACAGGAGTGAGAGTGTTTAAACTGTCACCCCATGCGCCCACTGGGGTGTATTTATATTGCCAACACAACAAAGGAACAATAAGCTGCATAATGAGACACTTAGGGCCTCAGCCAATTGCAGAAGGGACACACTTTCACCCCCTCTCACACCTCCTTTCTGCAACCCCCATTTTACCTTCCTACACCCCCTGTAACTCCCCCTACATTGACAAGACTCCTACACATTTACCAAAGGAGTATGTTCACATGTGCAAAGTTGTACACAAGTGAATGAAAATCATGTCGATTTGTTTTAGATAAACTTGATCAAAACTGTAGTTTTCTTCTGCACTGACTTTACTACGAACTGAAAGTGAAAGTTAATTGCTAAGTTCAGGAGGCCACTGTTTTATTGCCTTCTTTAATGACTACAGATAGATGATGCCTTCAAGGCCTTATTTACATACAGTTTCTGCGAGACAAAGGTATGAAGCACCATATGAGGTGCTTAAACATGTAAAGAGCAGCGTTAATGGCAGACTAGGTACAATTCAACCAGGAGTTTAAGACAAAAGAGGTCAGATAAATTTGACTTGGCTTCCAAAACAGTCTGTGAAATCACATCACCATCACTGGAGGGGGGTCCCTCATTTGGGTAGGAGCCAGTTAAAAAGATACTAAACAAGTGGGCTCAGCATTGTCTTCCCCTGATTCAATAAAACTAAAAGATAGACTTTAGAAACAGTGTTGTGGAGTATCTTCATTCTTCAAGATGGAAGGCTCGGGGGGGCGGACACATATAAATCCCTTTCAGGTTTTATGTACACTACTTATTTGCCAATTGAGCCTTCAGGGTCAAACTTTTCTCTTTGCTATTTGGAGGCAGGAATTCACCACCAAACTCACAGATTTCTTTGCAAATCTTCGAGTTTGGCAGAATTGTAGTTCAGGAAGTTTGTAGTTTAATATACAGGAACAACTCAATGCATTTCATCGTCCAGGACAGCTAAAGAAATCCCAATGACAGGACAGCTAAAGAAATCCCAATGACAACAGTTTGTCGTTTTTGGATTAATACTTTCCAGAAGTTCATGCTGGGAGAAAGAACAGCCATTGCAAAGCGCTCTTTCAACATTTTAGAAAGTTCAAATGGAGGAAACTCTGAATGCATAATCAGCTGGAAATGTTTTGCTTTTGTGTGAAAACTCACCTAAGAAACTGTTTGATTTTTATGTTGAACGCTGCTTTATATTTACCCCAAAACCAGCGAATTCTCCTCTCTAGCTGAGTGTGTGTAGCTACGTGACCGTTCCACAAATGCTTTTTCTTCCTGCTAACCTTTAAAAAGTAAAAACCCTCCTTTTAACACTGGTACCAAATATGCAAAACATATAAAAACAAAGCAAAACAGCTGTTTTCTGAAAATGTCCAAACATCAAAGCATTAACTTCATGTACTTAAAGGCTACATAATGCTCACCAAGCAGGTTTGTGTTCGCCTGTAAGGAGGTAATAAACTGACAGTGTTGGCTCTTCAGCGACAGGACAGACTAAAGGCAGAAGTTTGCAAGCTGGAAACTAAAGAAGAGACGCCCTAAGCCACTCACTTTGATCATATGACACATTTTTTTTAAAAATAGTGGAGGAAGTTTTCTCAGATGTTTTTTCTAGCTTGATGTGTTGGAATTATACTCTCATTTCATACTACAAACATACAAACTATGTCCTAACTGCTTCACAAGAGGAGTTTCCATCCCTCATTATGAATGTTGACTCCTCATTCAAACACATTAAAGATAAATGTTCCTTGTGACTTTAAATCAGAAGCAAAATCAAAAGAATCTGTTTTTTTATTCTGCACTTTAAATAGTAATTATTTGTCATTTCAAAATACACCAAGCGACCGCATTAGAAATCTCTTCCATCATTAACGGGCATGAATATGTAAAATAATATAATTTAAAATAAAAAAAAAAACCTTAACTTTTAAAAAACTGGAATGGGAATTATAGTTAAACAGTTTAACCCTTTAATGCATCATGTTCACTACAGTAAAGTACATAAAGGCTGTTTTCTACTATGTTCAAAAGTGACAATGGTATATCTGTAATTTTGCACTCACTGAAGAATAAACTAATATATAAAATTTTTACAGAATATTTCTATTATATAAATGTGACAATATTTTATAAATATTTATGTAGAGTGGGTAAAATAAATAAACCAAATAAAAAGTAAAATAATATTAAAGACAAAGAAAAGTGTCTCATGTCTGCAGAAGTAAAATATTGCATGTGAAAAAAAAAAGTGGCATCGTTTGTTAATAATTCATGCATCAGAAGGTTAAAAAAGAGAAAACATTTAAGAGATATTTTAAGTTCAACCATGAAAAACTCTTGAGATCAAATAATTTACCCAATATGTCATTATTACTTCATGTCAATTGGATCTTTTATACAAGTAAAAAAACATTTTACTTCTAAGAGTTTAATAATGATTCAATCCTGTATCAAATGACTAAAATGGTCACTGGTATGAATCAGTTCCAGCTCCCAGTGACACCCAGTTGTGTCCTATTGTTCAGTAAGGGTGCTGCACTCTAGGCTGCAATAGTGGGCAAAAAAATCAGCTTTTACCAACCATAACATCTCATCTGGAGGCTCTGACGCACACAGTAACAACTCCAGGACAAATAGTAATGAGACTTATTCATTTTTCATTGATGTATAAGAGCTGATGTGTTTTTGTAGGTTCACAGTGGAGATTAAACAGTCTTAACCATGTCACACAGAAATCAAACATGATGAGTTTCCCTTCATGCTATAGTAGGTTTTTTATTTGCCCCCCAGGAAGTAGGAGTATTTACTGTTTAATAATGTGATACTTTAAAACACACATGTAGGCATGCGCTGAACACTCACTAATCTCATACTGGTTTGCCATCACTCAAACAAGAAGTCCTTCAAATCCTCTTATGGAAAAAGAAAAGTTTGGAGTAGAAATCAAAAAGGGTGCTCAGCCCCCTCCCACCACCACCACCACCACCACAGCTCCATCAGGGGGCCCTGCAGGGTGTGTTAGCTCAGCCAACATTCAGCGATATTATAATTGGGGGAAAACTTGAGAGCCAACAGGAGCCGTTTATTTGGAGCATATGGATTTTCCCATCATTGGGCTGCGAGCCAGCATGGCTGCAGGATTCTTCTCTGCTAATTGGGTCAGGTCCTAATTAACAATGTTGGGGACAATGAACCGAATTTTATTCCTTCCCAGTCTTTCAGACCTTTTAATGGTGTGTTCTCTGCCATAATCTTCATATGTTAAATGAAAAAAAAGTAAAATCAAAATGTTTCTTTAATAATTTTATCTAAAGTTAAAAAAAAAAAACCTAGAAAGTTGCTGACTCTGTCATATTGTCATTCATCTCAAGTGAGTGAATACGTAACATCAAAGAGGACCCAGCTAAGAGGAGTATTCTGTTAGCGAAAGTGAATTCACTGGAAACGTGTATATATACATACATACATATAAATATACATCTATCTATCTATCTATCTATCTATCTATCTATATATATATATATATATATATATATATATATATATATATATATATATATACATATATATACATATATAGATAGATATATATAGATATAGATATATATATATATATATAGATATAGATATAGATATATACATAGGGATTTTTGTTATAGATGAAGTGAATTTGGATTGTAATCAGGCCTCTTTTCACACCATTATTTTATGCATGAGCCACATAAATCCCATTCTCGGTCATTCTTATTCATGTGTTTACAGAGGTGATAGGCCACACAGAGAGATACAAGGATGTCTGAGCTTTGCATTTTACAAATGAAAGCACGGCCATCCTTCATGTTTCCACATAATCCTTCATTTTTAACCCTGCATTAGAGTATTTGACTTTCTTCTCAAGATGTCACCTTTCAGGACCCTTCATCCAGTTCTGAGCTCAGAGACAGGCTTTTTTAGGGTTTAGAGACCCACTTTCAGGCGCCTCATTGGGTGCTCTCCAGTGAAAGTGCTTAGGTGACCAGAAAATGAGGGCATTATCACAGGCATATGCTTGTAGTGACAGAGGATCAGGCCAGATTAGGGCCTATCATGACTCAATAAAGTGCTAAGCTGAAGAGCAAACCTGCGGTTGGTACCATGAGGCCGCCTTCATTCTCTGCTGGTCATTGTTTAACAGGATCAGGTATTAGATGTTCTGGACACACACACACTGAGCTTAAATCTGGGCATGTAGCCGAAAAAAAAAAAAAAAACCTGCAGAGGACAAACTGCAGCTTCTTGGTTCCACCTCTATTCTCTATATCGCTTGCATATCAGCGCCCTTTAATCAAAGCGAAAGCTCAGAACGGCTTTGCTTTAGGTTTGGATCCATAAGTTTCCCTCTGAGTGCTGAAGTCTGGGGGAAGAGATATAAAACTGTTTCAGCAAATGTCTGACCTGGCTGACAAATGTTTCTGAGAGCAGGGCTGCTTCCCCTTTGTTATCGCTGCTTGGACAAACTGCTCGAAGATTTATTCATTTACACTGCTTGAAACAATTGCATTATCTTGGCCGCAACAAAAAGACACAAAGGCTGTATGAAAATCCCCCAGGATGTTTATGAGTCACTAAAGACTCCAATAACTTTCCCCTTCATCTTTAAGGGGCCGCAGAGGATTTCATGCTGTGGAGAGCTGCAGGGCGAGGATAGTCAGGAGGAGGTGTCCGGGCCCAGGCAGAGATGCTGATTATGGGTGGGATGAAAGGAGTTCAGGCCTTCTCTTCTGGAGCTGAATGGGGCTCGGCCAGCAGGCTGTCCCATACACTGGCCAGCTCCATGCTGTTAGAACTTCATAAATTACCCCACAATTACCCCGGGGGGAAACAGTGAGGGAGGATAGACAGACAGGAGGGAGCGAGAGAGTGAAAGGGGACAGAGTGGAACCGGTTGCCGAGCAGACCATCATCAGGAGGTGGAGGGACCAAGTCCAGATGTTGGCCTTCAGGTTACCGGGACCCAAATGAAAGTGGCTTCCACAAGACTTCCAGGAGAAACATTCACATCTCTAAACTCCATAACCTTTGATAGAAGAATGACAAGTCATATTTCATATGGATAAAGTTTGGAATTTGCAGGTAGCTACAGTGTCTCGTAACATGCACACTTCACACTATCAACTTCTTTATATCTATTTTGGTTTTTCTTTAATCTTTAGAGGTTTCTTTCATTCTTATCTTAAAAAATACACTCATTGTGGTATTCTAGGTCGCTGCTTGACCTAAGATAAATGTTTGCTTTACATATATTTATTAGTTTATGTGAATATTGAAGAAAATTTACGTCAATATTGCTGTAAAATTAGTACACTGTTGAGTAATGTGACTTGCAGAAAGGCTGTTGATATTATCTAATGGTCACGTGTGATGAGCAAAAGCTACATATTCTAACCGTAAGAGCGCTTCTTTATTAAAGAGACTGCAAAATGACCTCCCTGCTCAGTATTTCCTTGCTACCAAAGTTATGGACACTGAGTTAACAGCCACCTAATGACAGACCAATGTGAAACACCAGTAATGCTCAAGGCTGAGAAAGTAGATATTTTCTACCAAGAACAATGTGAGACATCCGATTATCCACAAAAAGAACCATAATCCTGTCAAAACCATACAGAATGGTGTGGTGGTTTGCACCATCACCTCACAGAAAGAAGGTCTGAACCTCAGCTGGGTTCATTGTGGATGGAGATTGTATGTTCTCTGTATGTGTACAGGTTCTCTCCACGTACTGCCGCTTACTTCCACAGTCAAAAACATGCATTGGCACCTGTAAATTCTGTGTCCGCATAAGCAGTTGTTTGTCTCTTTGTTAACTCAGCAGTGGACTCAAAACCTGTCCAGGGTGTACACTGTGTCTCGTCTAGTAGCTGCTGGGAGAGCCTCCAGCACACTGCAACCCTGCATTGGAACAAGCGAGTAAAGACAATGGATGGATTTTCTCTTCTCATTATGATTAGTCTATTTCTGCATTCCATGGTGCAGTACACAGTAATAAACATGAATAACAATAAGCCTGAATAACAGAGTGAGTCTGGAAACTATATATGAACAATTCCTCCAAAGGAAACAATCACGTCTGTTATTTGTTCATATTTCTAAATACGAGTTATGAGCTCTGATAACTATGGCAGCTGCGCTCTGACAAGCAACATGAGGGAAATATGTCTCGTCTAAGTCTTTCCTTAGAAGTGAGATCATTCTCAGATCTATCAACGAACAAACCATGAAACAACCTGGTTAGTCTGTCTCTATCTGAGTAGGTTTTAATTACCAGGTAACCAAGTAGTTTTTCATTCCTGAAACCTGCCTCTATGTGTGAGTAAAAGTGAATGCAAATTAAGAAATCAAGTGGAAAAAATGATCAGTTTGGAAAGAAGCTCAGTGTCTCTTGGATGACAAAGTCCTCAAATCTCTGAAAAAGGACTTATGGCTTCTTAAAACACTCAAAGCAGGAATAGACGAACTTCTGAATACGGACATCATGCATCTACTTCCACATGTAATTTAAAAAAAAAATTCACCCAAAAAATATTGGCTGTTTCCAGAGAGAGCCAACAAAAAAGTAACATGGATGGACCACAAAATGTAACATGTCTGTGAGGATGAGTCAGAGCTGAATGAATAAATTCCAATCAATCAATCTGAGCACACAAACGACTACAAGCCCATACAGATGCACACTTAAACACTGGGTGTTTCTGTTTGGCATTGTGTCAGTCACACTTTTGACCAGTTGGCAGCTCACTGGTGCACGGGGGTGGCTTTGTGTCAGCATTCTGCAGACTTCTGCTGCCCTCCTACCCCTCCCCTTTTCCATTCCTTCTGCTTTCCCGGCTGATAGAACAGGGGAACTTCTTGCCCGATAATCCTCCTCCCCGAAGCCGAGGCACGACTCCTGCCTTTCATCAGCACCATTGTTTCAGTCCGTTACCTCCGCTTGTGCTCCTTCACCACGGCAACAGCCTCCCCCCCTCCCCTTGTTTGTCCCATCTGTGGGTAGGCCTGCCATGTGTCCATTCATAAGGGTGCCGGCGGCAATGCGACTGTATGTGGAAAGTACATGATGCAGTCCTTTTGTGTGGGGCTCAGTCTCCGGCTACTTACCGATGACCTCGGGGTCATTGCACACAATAACCCAAGTGTTGGTGGTCACTGGCTTTCCTCATTGGCCAGTGATTGACGAGCTAATCAATGGTTTGTGAGGATGTGTGTGCGCCTACGTGTGCTTGGTTGGTACAGAACCTCTGCAAATCTGTTGAGCCAAGCATGTCTTTTTTGTTAGTCTTTGCATTTAAAGCTACCAGACGAGTTAGTGACACACAATCGCCCTCTTTTTCTTAAACTGCAAGAGTGAGCGAAATGGACTTGCTGTGTCATGTATCTTTTCTCTTCAATTATTACAACTCAGATAATTTAGTTTTAACATTCTGCTTTTTGTTTTTAGACCATCATTTTATCTTTTTCAGTTTTATTTCCCTTTTTCCTTCTTTTCCCTCCGTTTCTTCCTTTTCATCATGTCCTCACACCGGCACATATCCCCTTCACAAGCACCCCGAAGAGGCTCAGGTGGGTGATTAGGGGCACATATTAAACCTTAATTCACATTTAGCTGGAAGTGAATACTGATGAGGAGATCTGCTCCTGTAGCACCCTGTCAGCCAGTGTCCAACTTGCCTGGAACACTTTCTGCTGCAGGAATGGAGGTGTTTCCATGTTGGAGATGAAACGAAACAGCTACAGTGAAAATCAAACCTGATCATTTAACTGGGTTCACATCCCTGTCTCAGTTTACATGTGGATCTGATAAATGCGGATCTCATAAAGAGGATCTGAGTCGTTGACTGAAGTATGCCCATAGAAATGCTGCTGCTTCTAACTCTCTCTGTGGGAAGTCATTGTAATAAAAGTGAATTAACAGCACAGATGTTGTCTTTCACCCCTTTCTAGTATATTCTGAAGTGAGGATAGTATTTTTGTAATTTTGCCATTTCAGTGGACATTAGGAGAGTCACCCAACACGCTGCTACTTACTGAAGAATACACTAATATAATATTAAAAGCAAGCTGAAGACTCACCTCTTCAAGGAGCACTTCAACACTTAGTATAGCTACATTTGTTGGAAAGTTGGCGAACTAAGCCCAGTTTTTTGCAACAAACATTATGGTATTAATTCTTTGTATTATAACATAGGTGATATCATGGGGTGGGAAGGGAGTAAACAAACAAAACAAAACAAAAAAGCCTGTAGCACTTCATGAAAGGACCTGCGTCCAACTGGAAAGTCTGCTAGCATCTTCCTACAATGTTCTCTACTGTTTGATTTCATGCTTATGTTGTTCTCCCTCATATGTAAGTCGCTTTGGATATAAGTGTCTGCTAAATGACTGTAGAATAGAATAAAATGTAAAATATACACATGCATGTAATTATAAACTTTACCTCAGTAATAAACAGGACAAGAAAACAATACGAGTCAATTTTTACAGAACATTTCTATCATATAAATATGACATCATGTTATTTTATAAATGTTTCTATAGAATAGGTAAAATAAATAAACTAAATGGAAAGTGAAATAATATTAAGGACAAAGAAAAGTGTCTCTGTACATGTCTGTAGAAGGAAAATAATGCATGTGAAAATTGTGGCATTGATTTCAATAAGACATGCATCAGAGAGTTAAACTGGTTGAATGTTTTTCTGATCCAGTGGTTATACTGTAAACTGAGAATTTTATTATGTCCACCAAGGCAGTGTTTGTGTATTTGTTGATGTTGGTTTGTCCATCTTTAAGGAAGATAACTTAAAAAAAAAAAATAAAGGATGGATTTTATTTCAACTTTTGGAAAATCTCAGAAATGGAAAAAGGGAAGTAGAAATTTGATTTTGGATGAAATCCAGATCACTGCCTGGATCCAGGTATTTGTTTTGGAAAGATTCCTCACAGTTGGGAGATAGGGATGATTTTGCTGTTAGAGCTTCTAACTAAACAAAAAATCCTTGGCTTGGTGGAGGCTTGGACGATCTGAGTGCTTGTAGGTAGAAAATGTTTTAGGTGATCATAAGATAACTTATACTTGCAAAGATGTTTAGTTGTCTAAAGAAAGTTAAAAAGAAAAGTAGATTAATGAGAGCGGCTTAATTTTCTGTTTGGCTTCATTAATATTTAATTAAGCTTGCCTGCTTTTACAAAGTAATGCACAAACAGAATTTCAGAGGATGCAGAACTCCATGAGCTTTTGTTATGAGTGTGTCCACGCAGGTGCTTTTTTTTTTGGCTTTGAAAGGTTATATTTTGTTGGGTGTCAGTAAAATCAACATGTTTACATGCAATTTAGAGGCTATTTTTTATTCCGATAAAACAGGATCATTAGTTTTCTTCACATAGTTGTGCTGATTCTCATGTTTTTGGTCCCTAAAACTGAAATTACAGAGAAAGTAAATCTGATTCCTTTGTGATTTCTCTCTTTGTCTTGACTTGACCCATTGCACCTCGGGACACTTCAAGCAGATTAATGCTCTGGTATATGTCTGTATTTCTCTTGTTTTTATATGTTGTCCTTGTGTGTTTGTCAGAAAGCTACTGACATGTTCAACATTATTTTAAAGGGAATTTTCTAAAAGCAACTCTTCTTCTTTGGCCCATTGCTGTAGAAGTCTAATAGTGACACTCACCTCAACACAAGGTGTTTCTCACTGGAAACCAGTTCCTCTCACCTCACACAAATTCATATTTATGTCATTTTGAATATGAAAAAAGATTTGTTGCAGCCAGTGTGCTGCTCTGCCTCATGTTTTTCCCACATAACGGACATTTAAATACATGCAGTGCAGCCATAAATAATAAATAACCCTAAATTAACCTCAAAACTAGTTATTTTATTCCTTTACTCAACAGTTAAATAATATCTGTGCATTAAAACGTCTAAATAAACTGGAGAGCATTTAAAATCATTCATGCATGCAAATATATTCTGCTTTTTATTTACAAGAAATGTGTTTCATTACTAAATGCTTTCAGTGAAAGAAAATATGTCTCCCGTTACAACTTTAACATTTGTGTGTTTTTCAGCTCTTATAACAGATTGTTCTCACATGGCTTTGCGCCCCCTCAGAGGTATGAGCATTGACTGTAGGTTCATCGAGCCTTTGTGGTTAATATGATTCTTTTAGCCCTTTTTTCTGCCTCTGTGTTTGACCAGACTGACCCTGCCCTGCTGAGTGCAGCATTAAATATCAATACATGTTTACGAGTAACCGTAAAAACTTGATACAGGGGGAAAAGCAATTGGAGAGAACTGAGAGTTTTTCCCATATGCATGAAGGCAGAAAGTCAGAAGGAGGAGGAAAAGAGGAAGAATTGGATATGAGACATAAATCTAAAAGAATATGAAAAGAGCCCTGCAGGGAATCAGATAACTGACCACCTGCTGCAGCTGTTGTTGTTTGCGAGCCTGATTATTCCAGCTTATATAAAGTGTTTCCAGTGTAGCTTTCGTTTCTTGTGGCGTTAATTAAAAATTTTATTTATTTTTGCCAGGCAGAAGATCTGCACTCTGCTTCATTTTCTGTGTGATCTATTATTCATGATGTGTTTGTTCCTAAAAAGATTTAAGCATTGACTTTCCAACTGAAGGCAGCACAAACCTAACAAAAGGTCCCATAAAAGAACAGCTCTAGTGACTGTATGGCAGTATATTTAGGGGACAGCGGGCAGGAAGGGTTGTGCCCCAGTTCTGGCCTTTAAAAGATTAACCCAAAGTCCACAAAGGCACAGGGGGCAATGTGGCCGAGCAGGGCGTGAGTGGGTTGCTCACTAGTTAAATATTGGCGATCTTGGATCTCCCATCATTGTCTGGTGAGGAGCTCCACCCAGACCCCAGTTCACAGCGGAGACACATATCTTGGCAGCCGGAGTGAGCCGATACAAAGGCCGTCGAAACCCAAAAGGCAGATATGGAGATGTATGAGTTTGGGGTGAGGGACTCGCCACGTGGGGCCCCGTAATCGTGAAGCCCAAAGCAGGACAGATTGGAGAGCGAAACCACCTCCCTTTGCTTTCTGTGGGTTTCTGCAATGTGACAGTGATAAACGGGACACACAGCCGTCCAGAACAACAAACAGACACTGCCTCATTTCCCCAATGTGGGCAAGGGCAGGCATAAAGGAGGTGCCATCCCATTAGAGACTGGATTCAATGCTGCTGGGGCGAAAAGGAGGGGGGGATTTTAAATGTGCAGCAGGCCACTCGACCAGCATTCCCCCCCCCCCTCCCCAACCAAGTGGGAACAGCACCGCTGTTTTGTTTTCTCCAAAAAAGTGTCATAAAAAACTCTCCTTAATTGGTGCTCCATAAAATTAGCATCTGCAAGCTGATTAGATTTCCTCTTCTCTCACTTACTATTGTGCCTCTCAGTGACCCCAACCCTACCATTCACTTTTAGTCCTTTCACAAATTTATTGGGCATCAGAGAAAGGGGGAACTCATGTAAGATTGTGCCCTTTGCCCTCCAACTCTCCTCCTCTCTCTGCAGTTAACCAAATCCCCTTTGAAATCGCTTGTTTAGGACGCTGCTGTTTCCTTTAGCATTTCTTTGAGCAGTTTGGCAAAAAAAAATAAAACAATATCTGCAAACCAAAAGTTTCCATTGTAGCTTATAAATATAGCATAACTATTTGAGTACTCGAGTGGGTTTACTATGAGTAATTGAAAATGTTTGAATAGATTTACCAAGCTTCATGAATGTAATGCCTTTTTGCATCTTGGAAAATCTTTGCACCAAAACAAAGAAAAAAAAGAAAAGGAAAAGTTTCCCCCTTCAGCAAAAAATGTGTTTATAGACATGTCAGAGCAATACAGACTGAAATATAATCCCATTAACTCTGAATGGCAAGTCTGTTACTGTGTTGCATAATGTGCCTCACTCTGCATGGATAATCACCATCTCAGTGGAAATGGCAGAGAGATAAAGGGATTTGGGACGCTTTGACATCTTTATGGATGGAGTAATAGGGTTGGTGAGACCATCAGCTCTCTGAAAAGTTTGGACTGTCGACTTCCTCAGGTTTTAAATGTCTTCTGGGCTGAGTGATCGCTGTCAATATGCTTTAATCATGAGCCAAGAAGTTCCTCTGTCATGTAATTCAATAGATATGTGCTGTTTGTTTTCACATAAGGGGAAAAAGAGGGAATTAAAAAGGAATTTCCAAATGACTGATCTGCTGGGAAAGCTTCTCTAATTAAAGAATCAACAGGACATGTTTAGTTTTTAAGATCAAAGCAAGAGAGCACTGACAGAAGTAGCACAAGTAGAGAATGTGAACTTGCTCACAGTAGGCATGAAATTAACAGCAGTTAAAAGCTATTTAGGTACTTTTAGCTATCTAGAACAACATTTTCCCTTCAAGGTCAGTTTTAGAAGCACAAAATATCACCAGAATCAGTGTGATCTGGGTCTTAAAAGGCAACAGACAGGACACAAGAGGCTGTTAGGATTGAGGAGGGAAAGTAATGAGTTACTGAGTGGAAACGTACCTAAACATTGAAATGCAAAAAGCATGGGAGGGTGAAACCAGGTTATACTCAGCCCCCTGACCTAAGGTCTCTTTGATGCTGCAGCCGTGGATGTGAGCTCCCTGTGGGGACTATAGTGTGACGCAGCTCTGGGACCGGATCACAAGCACAGAGTCAGTGGGACTCTAGGAGGCACTTTTGTTGTCAAAGAAAGTCTACATGACTTTGAGCGGGGACTGAAGGATGGGGTCACATGCAGGGAGCGTGAGGAGGAGGGAAGGGTGCGATCAAAATAGACTAACCAGGTTCTCAGAAATTCATGGCCTTTATCTTTACACAACAGTTGAATTAGTGTAAAAAAAATTCCCATGTGACTGAGATATTTTTAAGTCCACCGGCAGCAGCAGAAGCTCTGAGGCTGGATAACATTCCCTGGATATTCTTCCATTTTTGCCCCAAAGTCCTGAAGCCATGAAGTAAAAAGTAGGGCGGAGATTAAGTTTCTGATATGAGGTAACAAGAAAAGTTGTATTGATCACATAATCTTCCTCTCACTGTTCTTATCAGCTTTAAAACACTGCTCCAATTATCTTCTATAACATGAAAACTATATTATTATAAAAATGTATCCTGTTCAGTAGTTTCAGTCCGTAAATATAACAGTCAATCCTCACACTGGATTTGTCACATCACGCTGGCAGCTGCAAACCCCCTCCAGAGAAACAAAGCATAAAACTGACACACTGAGTTTTTATATCTGTAAAAGACTGATCACCTTCACATGACCTGATCCATGTCATCAACTTTTCCTCTCTAAGCTTCATTTTATGAGAAATTATTCAGGTTGTTTAACTTCAGTACAATGTGTTTGAATGTTATTGCTACTGGAACATATTATAGTCATAACGCATTTATGCATGAGGAATAACAATGTGATGGCATTAAAAATGAAGGTTAAGTCCCTGGGATTCATTTGTTATTTTTGTCTGTTTTTTTTACACTGTTATACAAGTTACTGATTACATTTGAGTACTTCAACTTGTAACTGACTGATTTTACATAAACAGTTTATACTTCCTTCTGGTATTCATTTTCTTCCAGAAAAAGAATCTATTTCAGATTGAGCAAAGAAAAGAAGCCATTTGAATGAGGCACCACTTCAGGTTAAGTGGGCATGTTCATTGAAAAGTAAGCAGGAAGCACTTGATCTGAATATAATGATGCTGAAACTCTACATTCTTACATATGAGATGAGAGTTTTTAAGCTGCTTTTCAGGCATGTTTATGCCAGACTCTGCAGCTCTACTGTACTGTAGATGTTTAAAAGTACAGTATGGTGCAGGTAGACCAGGCAATTGTGCAAAAACAAAGAAAAGATGTTCAAAGACAAGACAAGACAAGACAAGACAAGATAAGATAAGATAAGATAAGATAAGATAGCTTATTAATACAGACAGCAATTGAAAACAAAAGCCATTCTCCATCCAAGCTTACCCCTGTCTGCCAGAGGTGAATTGTTGAACAGGGTGATGGCATCTGACAGGAAAGATTTCCCCATATCTGTCCATATGATAGTGGAGCTGTCTCAGTCAATTAGTAAAAGAGCGCCACTGTCTGACCAATGTGTGGTGAACAGGGTGGTGGAGGTCATCTATTTTAGTGTTTGTGCTGGTATTAGTGTAATTGTGACTTGCAGTGAATAAACTTTAAAATGGACTGATGTTTTAATTAATGTTGTTAATAAATGTTGTTTGGTTCATTTTGGACCTGCAAAGGCAAATTGAAGAATTAATGCGCCCTCTAGTGGCTGCATTCAAACAAATCATTGTTGGACCACAGTGAACTTCAGGGAGAGGATCACCAGCCTCTACTGCAGATCTGTAATGTTGTGAAACTGAACATATAATTTATTTGCTATTTATTTCACTGTCTGAATGAGATGCATCAAAGCTGTTACATAAATATTTAATATTCCATTGTTATTGACATTTTTTTTTTTTTTTTTTTGCTTCATCTACAAGTTGATATTCTTACAAAAAGAAACATGCATCATGCAGTCATCTAATGTGTGTAAACCTTTAAAAAAAATGTGGAGTATTGTGCTCAATTTTCATCTTCCTGCGTCCAAACACACATAGATGAGGCTCCAGCCAAGACCTCTCCGTGCTACGCCAAAGGCTAAGACAGTCATTTAAAATAGATGGAGTGTATTTGAGTCACTCATTTTCATTCTCTCCATGAATAATGCAGTGAAGACAGCTGATGAGGCACATTTGGTTGTCAAGTTGAGAGGAAGGCACACATGAGCTGCGTGGATGAGGTTGTCTGACAGTCCTGCCTTTGAAGTAAACCACCACCTTCCCTTCCTGCTGGGATTAATCACCGTCCTCAGAGAGCTTGAACTCACCACCTTGGTTGGGCTTGGCTACAAAGAGGATGTCCAGGTATGACCAAAGAAAACAGCCATAAGTGTCCTTACAGGGCTTAATTGTCCCTCCATATTATTGAGAAGGTTAGAGTATTTTGCTTTATTATCTTGGCAGTGGTTTCTGCTTTTCTGCTTGGTTTGTTCGCTGTTCTTTCAACTAAACCAACTAAAAGTTAACTAAAACATCAGGTTCTGACTTTCGCTGGTAATCTTGTGTTAAATTTCTGTATTTATTTTCACCTGTTCTTCAATATAAACAGTTGATGTGTGCCTTTTTTTATATTTAATAGCATTACAGTGTTTTGAGAAGTGGCCCAGACCGTGGCCAACACGTGCCTCTTCAATTATTAATGAGAGTTAATGCAGAGAGCGAGAGGCAAGCAGCAAAAACCTGCTCCCCCGAGAGACCTGCGGGCACAAGGAAATTACAAATCAGCAGCACTTATAAAGCATGCTGCCAGCAGGGAAGAGTTGTGGACGTTGCTGACATGCTCAGCCTGCTTGGCTGCTTCCTTTACTGTATGCTAGACAAAATGCAGATAAGCTCTGGAAGACGGAGCCTCTATTTGTGCATCAACAGGCTCGCGGCAGGCTTTTCAGGTACTAATCACCTGCGTTTCTGATTAAAGAAAACCCACGGGAAGCTCAGCGTAAACAACCTGACATCCCTTGAGGTTGTTTGTCCCACCCTGCAGCGTTAACCTTAGGCATGAAGAAAGTTTCTGTCGCCTCCTCTCTTTAATTCGAACTTGTGAAACTAAAGTCCAAAAAGTCCTTCAAAAAGGACAAGGAGACCATTCACTTAACTCCAGCTTATTCAACACGTTTAATTTTTCCCAGCCAGTCTGAATATGGCCATTACTGACAGCACATCCCTGAGAAAAATGTCTTATTCTTCCAGATGAGAGTGGAAGCGGATTATGGAATCCCACTCGTATTTTACAGATAAATTGTCCCGTTCTCTTCTAAATCTACCTCTCTAAAGCTTCTTCAACTTTGGGCAGAGAAGACAGTGGTGATATCCTGGGGCAGAGGAAGCCTCTTCTCCTTTCCCACCCTTCCTCCTCCCCCCTTTTCTCCCTGAAAAGTAATTTAGTGCTGCTGCCAGTTTATCCTGTGAATAAAAGACACGAAGAGGAGGAGAGGAAAAGCTGGAGGGGGCTCACATTAGTTAACTTCTTTTTAACTGTCTTCACTGCTACTATTCCAATGCTTGAAGCAAATGAAGCATCATGATTACAGCTTACAACAAAAACAGCACTCCTCATGACCCTAAACATCCTAATTTATCTTACCTCACTAGCTTCTTAAAATGGCACCAGACAAAGACAGAGACTTGGTTTAGACAAGGACAGTGATGTCCTGTTAAAGGTCTTCTCTCAGTCATTCCACCCTAACCTCAGCCAGTGTCCGTCTGGGACGGTCTTACCGTGGCCTGACAGAAAAAGTAAGGTCCTGATTAATGGTATTTCTGAACTGCGGAGGAATATTCATCTGTGTACAATCTCATGCCTCCATCTGCACTCTTGTCCCAGCTCAGCAATGTCATTGTGACTTTGCAGAACTTATCCCCACTTCAGGACCATCTATTTTATGGTGCATTTAAAAAGGCAAAAGAACACTGTGCACCATCTCAGTGACCTCCCAGGCAGAGCAGGTGAGATCAGACACAGACAGAGAGGCGGGATGTGAGGTGTTGTGCTTGAGATGTTTTTACTGAGTAAAGTTGTGTTGTGTAGGTGTGCATGTCCTGTAAACGCACAGACCTTTTCATGGCCTTTGCAGTATAATAAAACACAATGTCACTTAGAATCCTCTTATGCACTGTGTCCAGTTACTGACAGGGGGCGCTGTGGATCTCCCAGCAGACCCAGTATGTTCTAACAAACAAAAAAGAAAAAAGAAAAAAAAAATCACATGCCTGCATCCTTCATACGATGTAACATCCCCCCCAGTTTACTTTAGATTCATGCAACAATTAAAGATTTGATTGCAGCTTGGATCATTTTGATCATTTCTGCTTGTGGTGTTAATTGATAGGAAGAGAGATGGAGGCAAAAAGTGAAGATAGTGAGAGAAAAGGAAGAGGCAGAGGTGATATAAAGTATCACTCTGCAGGGGGGGGGGGGGGGGGGGGGGTAAATCTCCTGAAAGATCCAGCAGGGCAGGAAAGCTATGGGGCGTCCCCAGAGACTATTTTACTTGCAGTGTGTGTAAAGTGGCAGTGAGAGAGGAGAGTGTATCTGTCAGTATACCCATGAGAGGCAAAGCCAGGCCTCAGCATCAGTGTGGAAACTAGATGCAGGGGCAAGTAAACAGAGTTTTATGAAGGATGGATGAACCCACCAGGTATGAGAATGTGAAATCTCCTCAGGGTATCGATACTTTATTACATGCACAGAAACACACTGACCTCAAGGAGGAACATGTTTGGTGCCGGTCTTTAGCAAAGTTCCTAATTTCTATCTGCAGTGCCTGAATAGGTTGTTGTTAAAACATGTACTTAAATGTAAACAATTAAAGATAAAAAAAAAAGTGCCAAGTGTGAGCATGTGTTGCATGGTCCTCTGTGTTAATTTAATTTGTTCACTTCAGTTTGAATTTTTCATCTTTTACTCGTTTGTATTATTTTAGAGAGAGCTACACTTATTTTCTTGGTGTCTGTGATATTTGGATTTTGGAGAGATGCTTAGTTTTTAAAATGTGCTTTCTAAATAAAGTGGATTTGACTGGATTGGTTCGAAGGTGTTGCTTTCATCCCCAAACGATGCCGTAGCACCTATCAAAGGTGAAACTGCAATTTTAAAACTTTAGTGGTCTCAGTTGTTTGTCCATCCGGAGACACCATCGTAAAACTTGTGGCACAAATATGGCAGCTTGGATGAAAATGGATCCACAGCAGGTCAACATTCTTGTGAAACATTTTAATGATACATTACATTTTCTTGTCACTGACCTTTAATTTTGTCACATGTCAGGTCAGGTAACTTTATTTACACCAGTAGGTAGAATTGGTTTAGAGCCTGGAGATGACTTGCCAACTTATTAAAACACACAAAATAAAAAAGCATTGCAAACTTATCAAACATCATCCCTTCATCCTCATACCTCATATGAGAGTGACTTTGGATTCCATCAGAAAACACGCTCACAAACAAAAAAAAAAAAAAAAAAAAACGTGGTCACATCTAGTTAAGCATTAGAACAGCACTTGGAATAAGGCCGATGTTGCCCTGTTAGGCTGCATATTTGAACTAAGGATTTCCAGCCTGCTCAGCTTTTAGTCAAAGTAAGGTCAAAGTGAACTGAGGTGCTTGTAGGTTCAATGTCTGAAGTGGCATTATACCATATGTTTCACACATGCAGAGGTGGCAATTCCTGGTCCAGAAAGTAAAAGTCCTGCCATGTTTTTGGATCTCCCTGTACATTTAGAACAGGTGTTTTCACTAACAGGCTTGTTTACAAATAAACTCTGCTCATTAAATTCAGCTGGTTTGGTGACTGGTCGGAACAGCTGCCGGACAGGACTTTTGGAAGTGCCACCTCTGCGTGACACAAAGTCGACACCACAGGTGTCAAACTCCAGTCCTCGAGGGCCGGTATCCTGCAGGTTTTGTTGTCTCCATGCTGCAACGCACCTTATGAAAATTCATAAATAGGTTGACAAGAAGCTGCTTGATCCATTTGATTAGAATCAGCTGTGTTGGTAGAGGGAAACAACAAAAACCTGCCAGATACCGGCCCTCCAGGACTGGAGTTTGACACCCCTGGTCTACACAAAGTCCCATTTCTCTCATGAAAACACACACACACTCACTCTTCTGTAATGAGTCAAGAACACCGTGGCCTATCTTTTAAGAGCCCGTTCAGCTGATGGCGCTACCTTAGGCGTAAAGGCACTACATCTTCATCAGAAGACAAGACGACAGAAAGACAGAGAACACATTTGGAGGAAATTTTAATCATCCTTTCTCAGAAGTATTAATAATTTCAGATAAAAAGTTGCAGTGTAGGAGCTGATAAACCCAAGAGTGCGTTTGTAGATTTAGGAGTGGATGAGCTTGAGTTATGAGGTGGCCGAGAGCAGCTTGCAGTTGTCTGGTGCCAGAGGAAGCATTTCGTTACGCTCTCCATTTCCGTTTTGGTTTATACCAAACCCTACATGTGACGAGAGAAGCTTTGACCGATTTAACGTCAGATATTTACAGGGCAATTGTTAAAATCTTTTCCGTTATTCTTACAAGAAAACATTTTTCCTGACAAATCTTTGCAAGATAAACAACCAAGTAATCAAATAAGGAGCCAGTTAATGGGCTGGGGATATGAATTCAATTCCACATATCAAAGCTATAGTGGGGCTCCTGGGTGTAGTGCCTCCCTCAGATTGCTGTGAGCTATATTGATAATTGCATATGAAACACATTCCTGTGAGACAGACACATAACCAAAATCTACATGTGCACATAGATGGTACTGATTTCTGCTTCAGGAAGCACAGGCTCATTGGAGAGCAGAGGTTGAAAGCGCTCATTGTGTAAATTGCAAATGTTGGACTTCTTGAAGGGTTTTTACACTGTCACACAATAACATAAACAAATCCTACAGCACATAAAAATAAATCATAGTGCAGTGTACGAGTTAAAACTCCACAAATAAAGCAAGTGAATGACCTGTGTATAAATGAATTGAATGAAAAAGTACCGTTGCAGCAAAGTCAAATAAAACCACACTGAGTTATGGAGAAACAGTTAAGCCCAAAATTATTGCCTCATTTTTATTTAGACTGAATGATTTATCCATTCAGTTGGCTTCTTCTGGCTGCAAAATAACATAAACAAGAGACTTATTTGCTCCAAAAGCAATCTAGTTCTTATAATTGCTAAGAAGGTTTTGGAGTCATCTCAAAACCCAGCGGAGGCAAAACCTTGTTAGCATTTTAAAGAATTGTTTGCTGTCAAAGCAGAGTGTAAACACACATGCACACAGAAATGTTTTCATGTAAATTAAACATACTTGATGTGATATCTTTCTGTCTTTTAGCAATTGTCTATGAAGCCGGGGTAAAAAGAACATACAAAGCTTCACAGCTTGTTTTTTGGGGGTCTTGGTCTCCCGTATTTTCTTGCCAGTGACTTTTAACTCTGATTAAACAAAGAATCCATCAACAGACTTTAGGCAGTGACTTTAACAATGACAGATATTGGCTAATATGTGAAAAAGTGACACATCAGAAAAATATTAAATATAGGTCTTAATTTGGTATTACAATACAGCAGTGGCACCTAAATGGACCACTTTTTTTTTTTTAATTTCAGCAAGGGAGACAACAAACACCAGCCAAAACTCAGAGTAATGTATTTACATATTTTCTATTTTCTATATTTTCTATTATCTCTATTATTTATTTTTTTAATTCTTTCACACAACTTGCTGCCAATGTGACAAAAAACAAGCTGCCAATTTTATTAGACAAAGTTTTAACAGTTGGAGTGGCGAGATATTAAATAGAATGCTAACAGGAAGGTCTGGAACAGTGCAAACTCATTAATTCACAGTAATATGAGGCTCTAATAAGATTTTCACATCAGTGATGCTGTGCCTGAAAACACTGAGCTGTGGAGTCGTTCCAGCCAGTCAGCGCAGGAACTTACGAGGCATTTAAAGGAATGTAAACCAACCAAACGGCTCTGTTAGGGGCAGCTGATAACAGTGTGTTATTGCTGAAGATGTTCACTAGACCACTGCCTGCTGGGAGCAAACTGCTTGCTGGGTCTCCACGGTGATGAGAGGAAGATTTGAGGTATCCATGGGAGACGGTCAGCATGATGGGATCCCAGGGGAGCGCGGTGGAGGAGGTGTAGGAGAGATTAACGCATCCACTGCAAGAATAAGATTTTCAAAGACCCAGGGAAGAAGAGGAAATGGAGAAAAACACCATTCATACGTTTCAAAAGACAAAAGCCTCTAACACAGATGATAATTTACATCTGTAAAACTCTTCAGTAGCTCAAAATAACGAAACAAAGCTATTATTTTAGTGGCATTAAACAATTAAATCATGCATGAGTCAGGCTGAGACATTTATTATATGTCCTGAGGCTAAATTGATGTCATTTACCTAATGTAATGTAACATAAGCTGCACTCTGAAACTCAGGTAAAACAAATAAAAATGAATAATTTATGATGACATTGAAAAATACCATTTTCATTTAAAACAGATAGAGTTTGACTCATTTTAACTTAGCTAGAGTAGGTAATGTCGGGGAGCAACCAAGATGTGAAAGTAGTGCCCTGTCTTGGCTCCTCCCCCTGCATTGGCCCCTCCCCCTGTATTTGGCCCCTCCCATTGCCTCGCCCCCGCTAACTTGCCATCCATCATGCCTTCTGTCTCTTCTCAGAGCTCCCTCCAGCCAGTAAAATTGTCATTTCCTCCCTTTTCTTTTCTTCCTCCAGTAATGTGTTCTTATTAAATAATAGGATTCTTAGCTAAATCATTCACTGTGCACAACAAAACTCTCAGTGTGTTGATATCCAGTTGCTGGACTGGAATGTGAGACTTAACTGCACACTGATGTTCACAGGATTTTACAACTTTATGCACCAGCAGGGCTTCATGTCATTGCTGTGCTTTGCTTCAAAACAACTCAAAAGTTTGGTGGTTTAAGATTAGACATATATAGCTTTAAGCAAACAACAGCAATTATGAATGTTATATTAATGTAGAAGAAAATAAATTATTGTATTTGATTTCTCGCACAGAGACCCTGTACTACATGCTTAATTTTTCCATTTTTAATGTTTACTATCCATACCTAATACCTTCTCAACACCACTTCTTAGCAAGACACAGTCACAACCAGTTGTCACATGGAAAACTAACCACATGGCTCCTACTCAACAAGCAGACATGCAACAACAGAACTGTTTTGCTCCACAGCTGCAGGGTTCTGGATCTCCATCTAATGACCTGGATGAAATCTCCTTTCTACACAACAGGATACGAATTCAGAAAGTACGACTTTTTAAAAAAAAATTCAATAGAAATCTGATACCCATTCACATGAAGCAGTAATATCACTTGGTGCCAACAAAACATTTGATTGAGTGGGATTATCTGTTCTTCACACTCCATAAATTTGGTTTTGGCTCTTATTTTATTCAGTTACACTTTTTCTATGGTAATTCAGTTGCCACATGACATACAAATAATATATCTCCTGATTTATTTCCTCTTCATTGGGGAACTAAACAAAGAGATCCCCTTAATGTGTTGCTTTTTACTATTTCTACTACTCATCGTAGCACTGAAAACAACTCCAAAATCCAAAGTATTACAGATGGTGGCAAGAAACATACTATACATTGTCCCTCTATGTCGATGATGTGCTTTAATATATTCCAAATCTTCATGCAACAGTGCAGAAGGTAAATAAGGTTTTGTAAAAATTTGGAAAAATATCATGGTACAAAATAAATAATAAAAAAGAAGTGATTATTTTTCCATACATGATACATCACAGCAATTTCTAGATCTGCCAATCAAACTGTCTTTAGAGTTACATGATTATTTTGGATTAAAAGGTTACTAAATTTTTTCACAATCTATTTTCTTGTGATGCCACTTCTCTTAAAGGAGCAAAGACGATCTTAAACAATTACTGATGGTCCTACTTTTATTTACTGCACAGGTCAATTCTGAGGACTAAAACTGTCTCCGAACATGTTACTTATTTTTAAAAAAATGCTTGTTTATTTCACAGTACTTTTTAAGTAGTATAACCAGATGGGGTCTTTCTTTATTTGGAAAAGTTATCCACCCCATATAAAAAGAAATATATAGACAGGCCCAAGAAATTAGGTGTGCTGTCACATCTTAATTTGTGCGCATACTATTGGCCACAACTTTTAATTCTATATTCCTGTTGTTAAAAGGTGGCAAAAATTGGGTTCCCTGCATGGCTCCAGATGCAAATGACAAGCTGTAAGCCATATTCTCTCTCTCTTACTTCCTGAAACCTTACCATCAACAGATAAGTGAGATATTATTGTGACCCATCATTACACATTCTGACACCATTTTAGATATGTTTAGACATCCAGGATATCTCAACTCACTTTTATTACATAACCACCTCCTGCAGCCATCTCTTTTAGAGAAAAGATTTTAAACTGGCATGATAAGGGCACAAAGTACTAAATATCTCTGTATTGAAAACACATTTGCTTGCTTTCAGCAAATATCAGACAAAATCCGATATTTTCTCTGATACAACGTATAAGTATAATCCCTCCATATCCTCCATCTGAGAACAATGTGTGATAGATTTGTGGTTTTAGCTCTCAGATGAGGAGACACACCACTTAAACTCCTCTTCCTTATGCAGTTCTTCACTTCTCTAAAGCCAAGCTGACCTGGCTATCCCTGAAACTGGGCTGTAATTGTGATAGGCGTCACCAAATACCTGCAAACATTGATATGTTTTGGTTCTGTCCTGAACTAAACAGATCATTGCTTCAGAAAGAGTTCAACAGGTCAGTCTTATTCTAAACTAGACACGGTTTTTATAAACATGGCATACAAATGAAAAAGATATTAAATATATTATCAAAATTACACAGAATTTTTAAAAATTTCCCTAGTATTTTTTTTTCCATTTTATTCATGCATCCAAGTAACCTCTTCTAGTCTGGATGTAATTCAGTTAAATATTTTACCCTCCTTTGTTATTGTTATAGTTAGCCTATTTGCAGATGCATGCATCCCTCTGAGTGACCATTTCCTTATAGACACTTCATTTGGATCTAAGTGCACATGTCCCTTTATTTCAACATCATCATCACTCAAAGAACTTTGAAAAACAACTGATTTCTGACACTGAATATAGAATATCTGTTTCCTTTGCAGACACTGAGCAGCTGCAGTATCACACAGCAGCATAATGTCTCCACACTGAGAGGAGAGTCAACTCATTTATTATTTACATGTTCTGACATGCCATCATGATGTTATTTAATGTTCTCCTACAAGCAAACAGCTGAAGTGGTGTACACCACTTCAGTTTCTATGCTGGTAACACAGCAGTCATTCCAGCATTAAATCCTAAAGTTTTCATTTCATGGCTAAAATCCTTTTTTAAAAAGGTCTACTCTGTCCTCCCAGAGGCATCACATTTTATTTTTCCAGTGTACCAAATGGATTATTTAGAAGTTTTCATTTGTGTTGCTTGAGTGCAATCATAAAAGTTTCAGTAATGGCGCCACTAAACAGGAACTTATCAGGTTGGTAAATAAAGCAGCGAGACAACATAATTAAAACTTAAAGCAGTTTAATTTACTGAGCTTGTCTGCCTCTTTTAATCAGGAAAGAAAATTCACCAAACCTTCAAGTATGTGTAAACAATATGAACAGGGAACAAATGTGATGTTTGCAGTTTTCAATTATGTTTACTTACCAAATTTTGCCAGTCTGCAGAACACATGTAGTCAGTGATTCTGACCAGTAAATACTGGCCCATCCTCAGGTAGAGGAAGCTTCATCAGCTTCTTCACTAAATACATTTGTGCAGATTAAGACTTCATGCATGCTGATATCAAGGCTGGAGCAGATACTAAAGAACGTTCTGCGGGTGAGCGTTTCTCCTGCACCGTCTTCTGATGAAAAGTTTAATCAGGGTCGGAAAACCTTTTTTTGAATGATTTGAGATGTAATGGAAGGATGCATGAAGTGATTAAATGACTGTGAACGAATAAGAAGCAGGAGGACAGAACAGAGTCTAAACAAGGAAGGAAGAGAATGAGAGTAAAATTATCTTCATGGTTGTGATTTCAAAGACTCACTTTAAAGCTTAAATATGTTGGAGAAGTTTAAGTTTATACACAGATGAGAAAGATATCACAAGAAATGGACAGTGGGCTCACAATGTGGCACTTTCTACTTTATAGACACATTGCTAAGCTAAACTGTCACACTCCACTGGGTTAACATGACTTGTTTGCTTTGTTTTTCAGTGATTTTATGCTTTCAAAGATGGTGGAGAGTCATTTTTGTTCGAGGCTCATCTCAGTCTGTTCATGGCTGAAGCTATTTGGAGTTAGAAATAGCAGCCATTGTACTCATTCACATTTACTTCCTACTTTAGAGTCTTGCCTCCTTATTTTATGTCATTTGTCAGAAAGGTAAAGGAAAGTAGGCTGATCCTTTCTTTGTAAAAAAAAAAAAAAAAAAAAGAAATGGTAGGTCTGTACTCTAAAACAGTGAGCTGGAATATTCTGGAGATATAATGAACAAAGATCCAGTTTTATTTTTTCTCAACCTGGCACTTTATTTTGCCTCCAAGTCATAAAAAGGCCATCCTTCTCCACTGCACACATACACTCATCAGTAACTGTTTTACTCTCCTTGGTAATCCTCCCTCAGTTCTGGGTTGAGTATAATTGCCTGCAGTTTGTGTGGCTGCGAACACTCATGGAGCTCCGAGAGGTCACCCAAGTCATGCTTTATCAGAGTAACAGTGGAGCTGCCACCATATTTCCTGACGCATTGGTAGCTTCTTCCTCCATCTAAACCTGCCACAGTCTTTGTCTGGTCAAAAAGCCACAATGCAACGTTGATTTTACATGAAAATAACTAATTTTGATCCCGAAAAAACAGAAGATTTAGCAGTTGTTACAATGGGATTGTGTGGGCTTAGCCTTTGACTCACCTAATTAGATTGCACATGATCTTTGTAAAGGCAGTATGTTGGCCCAACAGGAGCAAATCGGGGTCACTGCAATCTTCTTTTCCTCTCACTAAAAGCAGCAACTGATGCCCTCTGTGTTAAAGCCCAACCATGTCCTATTATTAGTTTTCTCATTTTCAGAAATGGCGATGCGATGGAGTCCCGGAGGTTTCACACTTTCCCTCACTGTCTCTGATTGGCTTCTGGTGATGGATGAGCCCAGCTTGATCCAAAGCAGAGAAAATGAAGCTTTCATTACTCTGTGTAACCAAGCAGTTGTGAGCCATCTCCTGAGCTTCTCTACCAGCACTCAGGTACATTACCTGCACCCAAAACGACAGCGCCTTTTAGACACAATCAATGTGTTGTTCTCTTGCAGCCACCTCTGCACTTTCACTCACACCGAACCTTAAGTCAATTTCCAGGACTGTCTGATTGAGGGAAGGAAGGATGCTTTTTAAGCTTTAGCGGTTATTACCGTGAGATGAGCATTAATGTCTTTTCAGAGCCTATTCCAGGTACCTCTAATGCAGAGGCGAAGAGGAGAAATACTTTTAGAGCATGTAGGACTGAAAACTATTTGTATATAGGGCCAAGGTTTGTTGTCTGTGAAGTAAATGGGAATGTAATTATTCAGAGAGGAAGGGAGGTAAAGACATACAGAGAAAACAGTGCTGTGTGCAGATCTGCTCTAGATAGGAAGCCTTTACTGCACGTGGCTCGTGTTCCGTGCTGTTTATTCAACCACTGTTTCTGATAAACTTGACCTCTTGGTTACAAGCATCCCCTATACAGGGGGCAACATGAGGTGCATGCAGCATAAGCACACACTGGGATGCACCGATCCCCACATGTAGCAAACCTAAATTACAGGGAGAAACTCTGCTATACATCTGGGTGGTCACTTGGGCGGCTGCAGCAGAGACTCTGCTGATTGCAAAGGTTTCTGTCTCACCGCTGTGAGGCAGAAATGTCTGCAAACTAGCAGCCAAAGGGTTTAAAAAATGTTCACAAAATCAAAGAATAACTCGAAAAAAGCAAAAAAATGCTGCATATGTCCCCCTATGACTATGTTATTTTGAAATTAATCATTATAGTGCAAGTTATTAAAAAAGAGAGAGAGAGAGAGAGAGAGAGAGAGAGAGGGCTTTTACAGTGAAATATTCACTCTTTGTAGGCACAAATTTTGGATTTAATTCTTTCTAGAGTGTCATTGATGTTTCTGAAATTGGGCTTCATGCCTTTATTTCCTGGACTTTGGTTGCTTAAAAAATGTCTCAATCATGAAAGTCAAACAGTGGGTTGTCACTTTCCAATCTGGTACGGGAAAAAGGTCAAATGACACATTTGGGAATTATTTTTGCACAGTCACTCATAAGAGCAACTAATTCCTAGATAACTAAGCTGCTATTTCATGACAAAATTATTTTCACTCTAAATATTTAGTTTTTTTTAGAAGGAAATAACTATTTATATTTTCTACTGTGTTCCAGATGAATTTACTCTGACGCAGTAAAATTATCTTGATTCTGACACTTAATCTCACGTCGCCCTTGTTGCTGTGACAATGAACCCAAGAAATTTTAGGTATGTCATGTCAGACAGGATGCGTGGTGGTGGTGGTTCAGGTGGTAGAGCGGCTTGTCCCGTGATGGTCTGCGGTTCGAGTCCTGCTCCCCCACGCTGCTGCAACCCTGAGCGGATGCTATTGTTCTCTGATGTAGTCCCAAGCCTGGATAAATAAAGGGTTGAGTCAGGAAAGGCGTCCGGCATAAAACTTGTGACTGTGTGATGATTCGCTGTGGCGACCCTCTGCAGAGGGAACAACCTCATGTTGGACAGAAGGCAAAAGCCTTCAGAAGAAGAGGATTCCCCTCCTCTCCTTTCATCTGTCTTCTGGTTTAAATGCTGCCAAACAATTTAAACACGGCAAAAAACAAGATACTTCTCTAAATCTTCACTTTCCCAGAGGAGAAGAAGGAGATGCGGGAAGACATCAGATCGTCCTGTTTTTCTGAGGAAGGAGATTTTAGCTCTATCTGATTCTGGCTGAATCTAGCTAGAATTACCTAGATATATTAATATATTAATAAGTTAATATTATTATATTAATATTATAATATTCTAATATGATAAAAGAAAAAAAAAGGCTGAAACCACAATCAGAGTGTCTCTCTGCTGTTTGTCTCACACAATCCTGCCAAAGTTTCTGTAAATTTGCTATTTTACCAACAGACACTGTCACTTTTCTTATTCTCAAACTCCCTCTGGAGCCTTGCACGTGTAAAGATTATTTAACTTGTGTTAGAAGGAGATTAGCCTGTAGGCCATGCTGACATTTGAAGGACGAAAACTCTTTACATTAGCACCTTTCACAGACAAAAACCACAAAGGGATTTACAATAAGAATAATAAAAGACAAAACACATACACACAATCATAAAAACCTTTAACTAAGAAGTCTGCTTGCATAAAAATGTTTATCTATTTTTGGGGGTTTTTTTTAAGAATTGACAGACTCTTAGCATTTCTAAGAAAGAGGCAGCACCTCTCAGTTTGGTACCACAGCCCGAAAGGATCGATCCCCCGGTCCTGAAGCGCATCTGATGACCACAGAGCCTCAGATGAGGTCAGAGATGCAGGAAGGAGCCTGAACACACAAAGCTCTAAAAAGTAAGAGCCATATCCTTATGAACTTTAAATGAATTGGTAACCAGTGTAGAAATGCTAAAACCAGGGTGATATGCACTCTTTAGAGCAGCTAAACAAGCCGTGCAGCAACATTCTGTACAGCGTGAAGATGGTGCAGGTTTTTCCTCTTTAAAAACAAATAAAAAGGTTCTTACAAATTGTTCAAGTTTACTCTTTGACATGAACATTTGACTTGTGATGAGATGTCTGAGACTTTGTAAGAACATTTCTGAATCAAAAATTACGCCTATAATTCCTGCGGCTTGTCTGAACAAATGAAGCTCCAATCTGCCGTTTAATCTGGGAGATTTATATGATCAGGCACATTGATCAAAGTTTCTGTTTAATCAAAACTCATGTGGCGGGATGGTTCACAATCCCCAATATATTTCTTCATGCTCAGCAGATGTACCACAAGTGTGTGTGTGTGTGTGTGTGTGTGTGTGTGTGTGTGTGTGTGTGTGTGTGTGTGTGTGTGCACATCTGCATGTGTGTGGGGTTATGTTGTAATTTATGGTGGTTGTTACGGAAGCAATGAGGCAGTGCGGCCCTGCTTGCCCCATATGGGTCAAGCCCATTTAATCAGCGAAGCATTCTCAAGCAAGGCCTGTCTGTCAACTCCGGCTATCGCAGATAAGACGGACAGTCCACAAACAAGCACACACCAATAACTCACACAAACATTGAACATGTTGCCTCCCCCAAAGCTGTAAACAACATTCAATAAACTTCAGTGATGCACACATGCTGTAACGACAAAAGAGTACACACACCCATTGGAGCAATCCACGACTGGTGTTTGCCATGTGAGTCACTGCATTTAGCTATTATGAGATTGCAGTTCTCAGACACACATCAGGGTGTGTATACCATGTTTCAATGTGTGTTTTACTGTAAGCTGTTGTGCAGTATTCAGCCTATCGGTCACCCTGTGCAAGACCATATAGACGCATCCATTTTAGAAATGAAATGTGTCGTGTATACTCTTGTGAAAAGGCTGGTAATACGGACAATTCAGGAAATTCAAAACTTAAAGAACAAGCTGCCAACTCATGTTCTGCAACAGCTGCATGATCTGCAAACACATTAAGCTTGTAAAGTCCTTCATATGTTCACAACTAACTAGTGCCAAACTCATTTATTATTTAAGCTGCGCTATTTCAACAAAAAATAATAATCTATCCCTTTACAGAGCTGTAAATTATCATTATTATCAATAATATTAATAATCATGACAATAATAGTATGTATTTTATAAATATGATGGATTGGGACAAAAAGCAAAAAGCTGGAGAATAAATATTTTGCCCTTTATTATCATCACAGCCAAAAACCACACATAAATATTGGATTTCCATTTATTTGGCCTCCAGTTGTCTATTTTAATCTCTTCAAATCATTTTAATGGTGCTAATTGCTGTATGCGTAAATACAAAACTATTTGTTAAAAGATTTGCAGAATCAGTTTAAATGTGCTGCGCAAAAATGAAATATTAATTAGTTTTATTTATATCTGCAAACAGCAGAGCAAGGTAATCTTGCTTTATGCTCTAACATCCTGTATTTCTTATTTGTAATGTTTATTACTTACAATTTGTTTAAAAAGTGTTCTTTTTGTTCTATAAAGAAACGAAATTTTAAATGTGTGGTCAGATGTTGATAGTGTCTTACAGCACTTGTTGTAGTCTTTTTAAAATGGTCAAAATAAATAGTTACGGTTAGAAGAAGAGGAAGAACAAGAACAAGAAGAAACTCTAAATGAGTCGAGTTTTGTGTTGCAGCTCTAATTTACTGAGGCATATAGACAATTTCCATGTGACAAGCTGGTGGAACCAAATCTTGATACACCAAAGGTAAAATGTAAATGGATTTATCAGAAGCTCTGCTTTGTCATAGTTTGAAACTTTACATTTAAAAAAGAAGACTGTAGACTGTAAATTTACCCTGTCTTGCTGAAATAAGCAATGCATTCCCTGAAAAAAAAGTCGCTCACTTGTATGCATCATTCAGAAAGGTCTGAACCGTTACAAATGTTCCAGTTAGTCATGACATTTAACTAATGTGCCATTTCATTGTAGGTTTTTCTTGCACATGCTCTTTTTAAGCCTTCTGGTGTCAGGATGACGTTTTACAGGCAGAACTTGAAATTTTGACAAACTTGACAAATCTTCACTTCACTTCATTTAAAGTCCATCTTTAAATGAAAAAGCTCAGCAATCTTTCCAGATCTTGTTTTCTTTGCATGTTAGAATTTGAACTTGCATTTGTGGATGTAGTGATGAGCTGCGTTCACCGATTCTGGTTTTTATGAGTTCCTAAAAGCAGGTGCAGAGATTTCAGCTACAGAAATATGTTTGTCTTTAATGCAGCGCTACCCGAGGACTGGAAGCAATGGCCATTCAATACTGGTTTTTGGTTCCGTCCTTTAGAAAGACATTTTTTGGAATCTATTAACAAAATATTACTTTAGCTGAGTAGATTTATTAAGCAGCAAATCCCTCCACATCATTACCTCTGACAGACTTAGCTTCTCAGTTAATATTTTCATACCCAGTTATGTCTAATCCATTAACTTTAACCCTTTAAAGCCTACTTATGAAAAATGACGTCAGCGAAAGTCCATTATTTATATTTTTGGGTGGGATGTTTACCATTTATTAGCATGTAATGTGTCATAATGTAATCCTATGCTTCCTGATATCTATTAGGGGGCAGAATACAAGTATCAGATTGTGTTTAACAGGATTTTGAGCAATTTTTTCATTGAATGTGTATCAATATGATATGTTTGGCTTTATAGGGTTAAGGTATATTTGAGGTTTTGTACAACATATCGTGCATTTTCTTGCCACCATTCCAACTTTGTTCCACCAACACGTTGCTGCAATCAAACTCAAACAAACAAACATCAAAGTTCTCCGTCATGACTTGATATACTGTTTATCCACTGGTTTCGAGAGGATTTGAGGAAAAGCGTGTTTTTGTTTTTACTCTATATCCCAACTTTTTTTTGTCAACAGGATGGTAAACGAGGCCTCATATGAATCTGCAGCTTTCATGGTACAATATGTTCCAAAGTTCTGTCTTTCTGTGAACTTTTGTAGATGTGAGCAGCTGGTAGGGTGTTAAACTGATGAAAGAGGGATGACAGCAGAGTGGAGGGGTGGGAGATGGGGGTGAAGTAGAGGGGGCGTATGTGTGTGTGTGTATCAAACACAAGCCTAATGAGCCATCTGTAGAGGTAGTCCTGTGGAGGGCACTCTGACCTACCAACTTCAAAAATGGTTAGCGACCACGCACAAGACACCCACAAAGCACTACATTATCCGGATCGTGAGTTACTGCTTAGTGCAGTGCATTAATTGAATCGATAGATTTTACTACAGTACACTCTGTAAGACCAGCTAATAGCAGTCCTGCCATGCAGTTTATGTTGCTCAACGTCAATCTTAGCATTTAAATAACTGATAATGCTGCAGGCTTCAAATTCATAATGTTGTCTTCAACTTGTATGTAGATTTGTAACACAAATTCTGTGTCACACAAATTAACATTTTAATTTATGTATTTAGAAAAAGAAACAAAAAATAAGACACTGTTGAAATGTTACTATATTCTTTTCAGTTTCATGCATGTAAAAATGAGAAAACTGAACAGTGGTGTGCGCAAGAGTTTGCTCATTCTGCTATTTGTATCTTACCTCATTAACTTAATTTAATTTATTTAAAGCTACTAACTCAGCAGGAATTTCAAGCCAGCTCAAGTCCTGGAAGTGGCGGTGCACCATGTACTGCAGAGCTTACGCTGAAGAGTCATCAGAAGGAAACCAAGTGTGCAACATCTCGATAACCCCATTGTTCTTGAAGCAGGTGTTCAGGAGAGATAAAGTTAAATTGAGCATTTTTGGTCACAAGAGCTAAAGGTTTGTTTTGGTGGAACAAAAGCAGCATCTGATGATGCTGCCAGGAATGAAACTGAAAGCTCTCTGGTTTCCACAGCAGGACCAACAAAGCCTTTTCATAAAACACACTGAAACCTGTGGTGGGAGTGTGTTAAAGATGGTCATCAGTTGAAACTATTAACTTTACCATCTTAATCTCCACAGTTACCCGTTTAATATGCTGTTAAATTAGCAGTATTTGCACAAACGTATATGAATTGCAAGCAATTACTTAATACTGAACACCCATCAAATCATGCAATGCTTTCATTAGAAATAACTAAATGTGTTTCCTGTTTATAAAGAATTAGACTGCCATAATCAATGGTTTCTGTTTATTTAAGTTTGTTTTAATCTGTGTTTTCCTTTAATCTAATTTCTAAACTCATCTGTCCATTCAGCCAAATTTTGCTTTCCATCCTCATGACCTTACCTGCTGCTAATTTTTCTGATCGCCTTCCTGTTTAAACTAAAATTGAAAAGGAAATTAAGTTTATTTTATCATTTCTTTGCTGTAACAGTGCTTCATGACAATAAAACCATCGGAAAGCTTGTTTATTCCTCTTTTAAATGTTGCCACATTTGTAAGGAAAAAGTTTTTTTTATCTTAAATGACAATGGTTGGGGTAAATATTGGATTGCTGCTGGTTGCAGCTAGCCTCCAATGATGACAAACCTTGTTTTTCCCAGTGAAGGAGATGCAGTCCCAGAAATTATCACAAAACGCTGTTATCTATCAGCACATTAGGGTCTATGATGTGCTGATAGGTAACAGCACACATTGTCCCTGTGATAGGCAGGATCTGGATTGCCGAACAACATGTCCAGTTCCCAGCATGCTTGTTAACACCAGTACAAACTGATCCGATGGTGAAGGGCAATGATGGCAATCAATGGCAAAATTAGCTGTTTGGCGTTGGCAGAGAAGATTTTTCATGGGCGCAAACCCACCTACTCAACTCTGCTGCTCATCCTACAACATTTTTACAAAAAAAATGTGGCACCATTTTTAAATAAATAGATTTTAAATGATTGCCAAGAAGCACTGTTAGAACAGAGATAATCAACCAAAAATGAAGTGTATTTTGCGCAAAATTAATACATGGGACACTTGTTTTTTTATTTATATGCGAGCCCTGCTTTGTCTGTTTAGTCATTGTTTAATTACATGGTATTGTCTTCTCCACATAAAATGCAGAGGCTTGTGGGGCATCCATGTGCCAAAGTACAGCAATTGGGGCTTTTATACAGACTTGGTAGTTAAAAGCCAATGATTCACTGTGGGGACCTCTTCTAGGGGAAAAGCCAAAAGAAAAACAACATTGTGTTCTTCTACACACCTTTAGTTTTTACCTAAAGACGCGTTTGTTTTCTACATAACCAAGACCGGTGTTTGGGTCCTCGCTTCCAATCACTATACACATTACACACTGAAAGGATTGTTCTTAAATGTTCATCAGCTTTGTCAATTCTTTTTACACTTTTAAAAAGCTATACAATAAAGAGACATAAGTTCTGATACACATTTACATCAGAAGTGGATATATTAGGGCAGAAATGTGTTTGTGGATATTATGCTTTAATTTTAAGTTACAGCTCAAATGATAGAAAAAGAAAAAAAAAAAAAGAAGTTTCTTGACATTTTGTCTAATACAGAAATAAATGAACATTGCTATGTAGAGCTGCTTGGAAATGTGTTAGTTGACCGTGAAAGTAATAAGCAAACTGTCACATGTAGATTTGACGACTCCTCGTTATTGTAAGTGAAGTTCTCATCATCATTAGCTAACATAACAGAAATAAGGCTGAAGTTTCTGTCAGCGATGTGATAACTGCCTGCTGTCGAGATAAAACCGATAGAAATTTCTGCCTACAGATGGATCCTCTTTTCTCTCTAAATCTTTCATTATTTCTAAATTATCTTTGTCATTTATTTCATCCTCCACTCCCACACACAGCTCCTTATCTATCAGTTTAAGTGATGCAGGATTACATCTCACACCAAAGACTCATTCATCCATTAATGTCTTCATGATCTTACTGTGGAGCATTAAACTGGCAGAACATGACAGAAAGACAATTGGTTCTTGCCCTGGTCTGCCAAGTCAGTGCGAGCACACCTTCGTGGACTGATGTCCATGTAGGTCACTGGATCCACGTGGACGGGGGCAGAAGGTTAACTCTAATTGGCCGAATCTGACAATAAATTGAAACATTTTTTTTTTTATTTTTTACAGCTCCAGAGTGAATAAAGCAAAAGCCAAAACTGTCATTTCACTGCATTATTTCAAACACATCACACAGCACTTTGTGGATGAGGAGGAACCAATGATGCATATCCCTAAATATCAACTGTGTCAGCTCCGCTTACATGGAAACATGGTTATCAGCCATCCCTGCTGTGCATGTGTACAGAGGCAGAAATAAGCATCTTCTCACAAGGAGAAGCAAACCAGTGCCGAGGAAGCTAATGTCGGCCTCTCCGCTCATGCGTAGCTGAACACTTAATGGAATTATTGTGCTCCACGCCCTTCAACAGCAGCCAACAGCAGCATTACCAATGCCTGGGTTGAGCAATCCGTTGCTGTTTTCTATCCAGACACTGAAAAACCACAAAGCTATGGAAATAGGGGAGGATTGTATACAAAGACAGGCAGAGTGTTCTCCACTTTCATCTGGAGCCAGAAACCGAGAGGCAGGAGCAGGCGAGCAGGAGACTAAGGAGTCAATTTGTCAATCAAGGCACTGAATGGACGCCCCATCGATTGAGGAATAGTGATGATTACAGGGTTCACCGCCGTGTGGTAATGCAATCGGCAAAGCCGCCACAGCCCGTACCACACAGGCCGAATGATTTAGACTTTGCCTCATTAATGACGGTCATCCATTCTGCAGAAAATTTTACTTACGACTCCCTGTCAGGTAAACAAACGAGAAAACATACATACATGCGTACATAGACGTGGGCCGAAATCTCAGGGGAACGCCAGGAAAACAAAGTGTAGTGATCTCAGTCAGCTGTGGGACATTGTTGTGCACACGCACACACACACACACACACACACACACATATTCTCACACTACAGTAGTTCAAAAGGAATGTCTGGGACATTTTCTCTCTACTTTGGTCTTGTTTTTCTACTCACATTAGAGTGTGGGACAATCATTTAAACAAAAGTCTTTGCTCAATGTGAATCAGATTGCAAAGAAAATCCAGGATCAGCTTCTGGATCAATGCAACAACATGCTTCAAGTGCTTACATGTATAACAAACAAGTTCTCCATGTTACAAGTGTTAAATAACTTACCTTTCTGATATTATCACAACGCAATGTTGACAAGTTAAGTTTGTCAGTTCTAATAAAGAGTGACTAATTCTATTGATTGCCTCAGACAGAGAAACAACTATTTATGAATGAGGGTGGTATTTTTGTAAATAAACCACTTTATTGGATGTTAGCGAGTCATCCAATATGTTTCCAATATCTAAAGAATAAATAAATATACAGTATAATTGAACATAATGTAATCATGCAAGTTTGCCAAAAGAAAATGACACAGTTATATTTTATAGAAAATTTACATAATATTGTTATGATTATATATTATTTTATAAACATTTTATAGAATAAATTAAAATAAATCATGATAAATTCTAAATATTGCTAATAAACAAAAACAAGTGTAATTGCATGTGTCTGTAGAGATAAAATACTGTATTTGTTTTTATTAAATCATGCATGAAAGGGTTAATCTGTTTAAACATCCCAGGTATGAATCTTTGGCTGATTTTTCAGGTATTTGTCTGGGAGGCTTGAATATGATGGAACTCATGGGCCACTTTAATAGGTACAGCTGTTCAGTTACATGCTAACACAAATAGCTAAACGTCACAGCATATTTAAGACATTTAGGTATGTAGACATGGACAAGATGACTTACTGAATGTCAAACAAACGGAGCATTACGATGAGGATTTAAGTAGAGTGGTCTGAGTGTTTTCACACACAAGCATCTAATTTTTCCTGACACCAATCTGAAAATAGGAAAGCTTCCAGTGAGCAGCAGCTGTCTGAATAAAGATGCTTCATTCAGAGATCAGAGGAGAATGGACAAATTGGTTGGAGGTAATAGAAAAGGCAACAATGACTCAGAAAAGGAGAAGAATACCATCTCTGAATGTAGAACACCTTCAACCTTGAAGCAGATGGTCGACAGCAGCAGAAGACAGTAAAAGACTGTAAAAAAAGTTGTCTGCTGGGATGAGTCTCAGTTTCAGCTCCAACATTCAGACGGTAGGGTCAGAATCTGATGGAACAACATGAATACAGCTCATCCTGTCTTGTATCAACAACTCAGGCTGTGTTGAAGGTGAAATGAAGTGGAGGATATCTTGGCACACTTTCGATCCTTTGGTACCAACTGAGCATAGTTTAACCCTCTGATGCATGAATAAGAAACAATGCCACATTTTTTTTCCACATGCAGTATCTTACTTCTACATGCACAGAGACACTTTTCTTTGTCTTTATATTTTGACATTTTATTTAGTTTATTTATTTTATCTATTCTATAGAAATATCCATCCATCCATCCATTTTCCGCCGCTTATTTGGGGTCAGGTCATGGGTGCAGCAGCCTAAGCAGGGAAGCTCATACTTCCCTCTCCCCAGCCACATTTGCCAACTTTGCGTGGGGGATCCAAAGGCGTTCCCAGGCCTTCAACCCTCCAGTGTGTTCTGGGTCTCCCCCGGTCTCCTCCCAGAGGCCCGTGCCTGGAACACCTCAACAGGGAGGCGTCCAGGAGGCATCCTAACCAGATGCCCGAGTCACCTCAACTTGCTCCTCTCGATGCAGAGGAGCAGCGGCTCTACTCTGAGCCCCTCCTGGATGACTGAGCTATTTCTATAGAAATATTTATAAAATAATGTATTGTCATATTTATATGATAGAAATATTTTAGAAAAACCAACTAGTATCATTTTCTTGTCCTGTTTATCACTGAGGTAAACTTGGTAATTACTTGTATGTGTATAAGTTGATTCTATGTTTATTCTTCAGTGAGTCGCAGTGTGTTGGGTGGCTCTCCTAATGTCAACTAAAACTGTAAAATTGTAAATATGCCATCCTCACTTGTGAATATACTGTACAACAGCCTTTAAACAGGGATGCATCAAAGGGTTAAACACCACAGCTCATCTAAGAATTCATCCCTTAATGTCCACAGAGTAGCATCTTTTAGTGGATACTTCCAGCAGGATTATGCACCATCACAAAGCTCCAATTGTCACGGCTTTGGTGGAGGTGTGGACCCAAATGCAAGACAGAATGGCAGGAGGCAGACGAGTTGCGGGAACAGGTTTAATCCTTAAACTAAAGCAAGAAAAAAGAAAATTCAAAAATAGGTTGACCAGAAAAAGTAACGCAAGAAGCAAACACATGAAGTTACCACAGTGAACCAGAGAGTGGGAACAGAAACCAAAGGCTATAAATACAGAGAAACAGAACAAGACTCAGGTGAAACGGATGAACTAATTGAGTTCAGGTGAATCTAATGAACAGGAAAGCAAAACAGGAAACAAGACACAAGGGAACTAAAAAGGGAAAACTACTAAATAAGACAGGAAACCAAAACTAAAAAGACAAAAAGTCCAAACCATTACACAAATAATCTCCTAATAGTTTCTCCAGTAGCCTCCAGTCACCTCATCTCAGACAAATAAAGCCCCTTTGAGATGTGATGGAGTAGATTCTGTGTGATGCCATCACGTCTAGATGGAGCAAAATCTCTTAACACCTTGTGAATCTGCAGGGTTTTGCAGGACAAGGACAGAAATAATCAAATAATGATTTAATTCATGTAAAGCAGTGCCTCGATGTTTAATTTCATGTACAATTTTACCAATTGAGACCCAATTTGTGAAAAAGGTACCAACACTTTTTAGGGATATTTACCATTCATTACCATGAGATATGTCAAATGTTTTATGGTGTAATCTTCGGTTTTCTGGTGTCTATTAAGCCATTATCAGGCAAGTGACTATTTTTGATCACTTTCTTTCATTTTCAGCATATTCTACTTTTAAAAAAAATGTAACAACCGAATGGAGGTCTTGGTACATTCCAGAAGGACCATTTTAGGTTAAAATTTCTAATTTCAAGGTATTTCATTGAGTGCCCCGTAAAGGGTTAAAGTTATAATTGGTAATCCCACTCAGAGACTTTTTTTTACTCTGGGTGAAGTGGTTCCTCTTTCTGATAGAAGTCTATACATTTTGTAATCATGAACAATAAGAAATATCGTTAGACTCCTCAGTTTACTGTAAATCTGTAAAAACTCTGACTAATCCAAACGTTCGGACCGAAATTAAGTCGTTCATTTCTTACATTCTGTAAGCTTCTTCTCCCGGCTCCCCTCCTCCCCCTCCCGCAGCGCTTACCTGATAGCCACACCCTCCATATAAACAGCGTGTTAGGATGAAAATACAAAGTAGTGAAGAAGAAACTCGAAACGCAAACACGGTTGAGAAAATGCAGGAAGGATTTCCCGACCCAGCTTGGTTTTTTTGCCTCCTCCCGCTAAACAGCCAAGAAAGAGAAAATTGTTGGTGGAAAAAGCTGCGAATAAAAAAACCTTGGTTCACGCAAGGAGCAAAAGCAGAAGGGGAGGGGCCAATGCAGGGGGAGGAGCCAGGGCAGGGTGCCACTTTCACATCTGGCTAGCACCCCAACATTACCTAACCCAACTTTAAGGGGCAGAGGACAAAAATCTGATTGTGTTCCACAGGATTTAGAACAAAGTTTGCACCATAACGTGTTGCCAAATATCTCAGAAACTGTATGTATGAGTTCTTATGAGTTAAATGTCATTTTTTCATATTAATAAAGCATTTTCATCCATTTTCAGCATGACTAGTACCAACTTTAGCATCTATCAGTCTCCTACAGGTCTTTGCACCTGTTGTATATCATATTTAAGATAAGTGCCACGTAACTTTGCAGAAAACACTGGAAAGTTGTTGTCGTCTGACTCTTTGCAGCCGGCTAATGTGTTTAAAAATCCAGCCATGATTAAACACACATCCATTTTTTGAAACAGCCATCCTACAAATGAATTACACTGACTGTCAAACAGAGTAAGCACTCCCTTAAGAAAGATGAAGGAGGAAGCAGAGTGGAGGGCATTGGAAAAATGACATATCTGCCGCATTGCTATTCATGGGTTTTGCCCCATCCATTAATTATGCTCCACAGCCCTTCTCAAAAACGAGCTGGTGTGAAGAGCTTCTTCATGTTTAAGTAAAAAAAACAGAAAGTCCTTCTCGGGATAAAAGCATTACCTCACCACGGTCTACAAAGTAATTAAACCTCAGACATTAATAACTCTGGCAAGAGAGGAGAAATGAAACGAAACAGGATTTATTTTCCCATTCCAACTTCTATGTTGTATCTTATTTAAACTCCTTCACGCCAGTGTCTATTTATAAAATTGCTCTTTTGCTCAGTTCCTGCAGACTTCCTTCCTCATTCTACCACATCTTGACTTAAAAGCCCCAAACATACCTGATCAATAAAGTGCCAGCAGCAAAAAAACAATTTATTCTTTTGTTTTCTGTTTCTTGCTCTAATACGGAGTTCCTTGTCTTCAAATCCAGCAACAGAGCTTCTCTGAGCCTGAAACATGGGAACATACAGTAGCTGTATGTGCTTGTAGAAAAGGTTATCTAGAAGTGCATGTGTGCTGTACTGCACACGATTCATGTAGCCTGATAGAAGAGGGAAAACTTTGCCTTGAGGACTAATAACCATGATGATGAACTCATCATCACATATAATCCCCGCCATTACTTTCATGTTGCTGCTAAATCACCTTTATTACCGCTTGTGTAATTAGTATATATGCAGGGAGTAAACGCACCGCTGCTGCTCCCCGAAAACGTGGGAGTGTCTTATTATTTTGGGGAGCATTCGGCCTCGATTCCTCCCATCACAAGGCACCATTAGGATTCCTGTGCTGATGCAGCGATTAAAAAGGTGGAGTGAGTGGGCGGCTGGGGAAAATAGAGGGGCGGCTCTGAAAGGTAATCGGTGCCGACTGCAAGCTAATGATAAAGGAACAACAGCAACATTAGCCAACAGACCGACTGAGGCCGAAGCCGGCACGATGAAATGAGGCTCTGGAGAGTGGCTTTTTCAGCAGCACCGGCCCAGTGCTGGTAAATCAGGGGAAGCTGAAGTTTGAAAGCGCTACCTTGCACTTGTTCACAGAAAACTATTAACCACAATAACAAAACCACTGACAGGTAAAGTGGGCTACATTGTTCATTTTGTTTAACAGTGTTCTGCTGGGGGAAAAAACAACATCCAGGCTGGAAAATTTTCTTTTCAGGTCATGAACAAACAGTATGCAGGTTCTCATTTTGCATTGAGGACATTCACTATTTGTTTTTTTTCTCGGTTCCTCAAGTCAATTTGTTTTGATTAGTTTTTGTCTAGACACTTTGTGCAATCCATTTTCAGTGAAATATGAAATGTCAATATCCAAAAGCAGAAAAGAGTGCTTGGTGAAATAAATTATTGCAGCAACAACGCTGTTTTGTTGTGGGTACAAAATATGGGATGGTGAAACTGCTTTAATTAATGCTTTTAAAGTGGAAATAAACAAGTTTTCAGAATTGTTCCATATAAATCTCATGTTTTATACACAACTCTGGCAATCAAAATCTCTGGAGAATGATGTTTCCAGTTACAGCAGAGTGGTTTTTCAGTAAAGTTCACAGCCTAGTACTGGAAGGTCATTCTCCGAGGGTGTGAAATACAAGATAAAGATCAGAAAACCAGGCTGTAAAACTGCAGTAGCTTCATCTTTTAAAACACTCCATTCATCCACATCATGATATCTCATTTAGGTCAAGTCAGCTAGACTAGGTTTAGTTTCTTGAAGATGCTTCGCTCCTCCAACCGAGCATCACTGAAAAATACCACAATGTTCTTGAAAAGCTGGTCGCATTAACTGATATAAATAAACATAAACATTCAGACATGTACAAAGTGTGTTAGTTTAGTTGATTTGTCAAAATGTTCCATTTTCTGTGTATTTTGGCAATAAAAATAAAGCAGGAACAGCATAATGTACCTTCGATT
>NC_136631.1:12109728-12347228 GCF_933228915.1 Telmatherina bonti
ATATATATATATATATATATATATATATATATATATATACATATACATATATATATATATATACATATATATATACATATGCATATATATATATATATAAATATAAAATATAAATAAATATTCTTGTGCGCTCGGATATGAGCAACGCCTATCTTTGTTTCCATATCAAACAAAAGCCTCAGTCACTCTGACATGTACACAAACATATGTTCTCTGTGGCACAAGCATGATTTACTGAGGCATCTCTCCATCGGCATCCAGCCCTTCTCATTTCTAAACAACAGACATGGTTCATTTCATCCAAATGAAAACCTGCTTCACTGGTTCATAAGATTACACCAGTAATCACAGCTTCTGCTGATTAAATCATGTTTAAAATCCTGCGGAGGTACCAAGATTACAGAAGAGCTTAATGTCTTACTTCAACACTTTAAGCATATTAACGCGCCTGTGTTGCAACGGAGCTACGGTGACGTTGGCTTTGTTTTTATTTCATGTTTTGACCATTTCTCAAACATTTTCATGTTTTTTCTGGAGAACATAATCTAATAATGTTTTTTTTTTGTTTTATTTTTTTTTATTTTATTATTTTTATTCTATTTTTTATATTCATTTCAGTTTTAATGTTTTAACTTTTAATTCAAACAAAAGTCCTTCCAAGGCAAGGTGTTTCATGCATCCCAGCCTTCGCATATAAACTCAACTCAAACCACCATTTTTAAACCACTTCTGAAAGGTGGAATATTAACCTGACCAACAGTCTTTATTTTCTTGGAATTTTAACCAGCCAACTGTGTCCACAAAAATTGCTTTCCAGAAGTGTTCCTGAGCCCATGAAATGATTTTCATTACAGCATCATGTCTGCTGCCTCGGGGACTGAAGATCACAGCCATTCAGTATTGATTTTCAGCTTTTTCCCCTTGCATGGAGATTTTTCTCTGGACTCTGTGAACCTTTTAATGATATTATGTATTGAAAATAATAATTGTCCCAAACAATTTTTAAGCTCAGAAAACTCAGACAGTCTTTCACAAAGAGGCGAACTGATCTGATTGTCACTTCTGAAACCATTGGTCTCGCTTTAGTGTTTCTTATATAACCAGTAATGCTACTGGCCCACTCCCAATTAACCTGATTAATCCCTGCAGGTGTTCCTTTTCATCATTAATCCCCATTTTCAGTCTTTTCTGATTTGGTCATTGTTTAGAACTTACTTTAAAATAAAGATAAATTTAAAAATGTTCAAGTGCAATTGTGTTCAAAATAATTTGTGATTATGTAATTTGTTGCACTTTGTTTTACCTTTTTAACATCAGCTGGCAGCTTTTTACTACTTTTTAACACACATGGTGTCCATCCTGGCATCCATATACATACCAGCTGAGAACCAAAACATACTTTGTTTTAAATTAACTTTAAATGAATAATTTACTAATTGATTGCTTTGAACAAACACATGTTTAAATTTAGGTTATACATCTCATTGACTCTCATACAGTGGACTACTGCATGAAGTCACCACAGGGCAACCAACCTTCTTCCGGACTGCATCTAAATAAAGCTGTGCAGAGCTGCAAGCCTGATGAAATCATTAAACTTGCTCTTCTCTAATTGCCAATATGTCATTAGGCTTTTCCAGCTAAATGCTTCAGGCACAACAGCAGAGGGAAGAAAGGCAGCCATGGTTAAGTGCAGCACTGAGAGTATGTAGAAAGTTAAAATTTACAGTCACTCATTCACTCGCTGATGGCAGCTAATATGTATTCAGATAATGTACAAAATGGCCAGTGCTGTGGTTTCCATTTGATTTGCAGTCAAAGTCATTCCGAATTCACAAGTGGAATCATTTTTCTTAGCGATCGATCCGTTCACAGACGCGTGGAGTCAATAAAATACCACCCATCAGGTCTCCATCTGGCCCAGTGGCCTTTTGAATCAGTCAGGAGGAAGCTCATCCATCAGTGACAAACATGCCGCTGTCACCTGCCACTCTTCTGCTGCATTTGGCCATTTCCACAGGAAAGCAATCAAAGCACGCTTTGTCTTTACTTTTTAGTTTCAGGTGTTTCTGTTTCTTTTTGGATAACTAGGTTGTGACTCACCACAATGTGCCAAACTAAGAAAAATAAGTTCTTTAGATATTGTTTTTACTTTTTATAAACTGTATACATTACAGTAGATTTGATTTAATGTACTGTAAATTCATTAAAGCTAAATTTAAAACATGTCATTGCTATACGTGTGTACCATCTTCACTGCAACTTCTGGCCCAGGTCTTTATTGCAAATAAGAACCAGTTCTCAGTTGACACTACTGGTTAAATAACAGCGAAATAAAAATTTTAAAAGCCTGTTCAAAATCCCAGAGAAGCAGCTTGAAACGTGACTTTTGCATGTCTGACGTAATGAGGCCTCTGTATGCGTGGTTGCATGACTTGCATCAACGTCACAGTTTCGTATGCTTTAAACTCTTTATCTCATATATGCTGCTTTGATGTGTTGGTTTTTCAATGAAAAGGTTAAAAAAGTGATCCCAACAATTCTTCATGAAGCTGATACAAGTCCAGCAGACAGACTCAAGCAGAGCATCACTGAAATATATCACGATCTTCCTGAAAAGTTGGTTAACTGGCATAAATAAATGCAAACATTCAGATGTGTGAGGGCATTAGTTTAGTAGTTTCAGATATAAACCAAGTAACCCGACTGATCTGCAGCACAGCCTGTAAACCAGGGGGGGGTCTAAGTTCGGTTCTTGGGAGCTACTATCCTGCAACTCTCATATGCAATCCTTCTCCAACACACCTGAATCATATAAAAGGCTCATTACCAGGACTCTGCAGAGCTGGATGACATGCAGAAGAGGAATTCAGCTATTTGTATGAATTGCATGAATGACTTAAACTTTATTGTCCCACAAGAAGAAATTTGTCATGGACACATAGTGCAAGTTCAGCTGCAAACAAACATTCATTAACAAAATAGTGCAAAAAGAGACATAATGATGCAGTGAATCAATAAAATAGAAAAAGTTCAGACTGTTTGTGTGTTGAAATAATTGTGGAAGGGGAGCAGAGGGATGAAGGGGAGTGAGCGGATGAACAGGGGATCCACAGCTGAACGCCCCCGCTGTGGTCTGTAAACTGGGAGCAACTTGGGTGGAAGTCTACATACCCCTGAACCCTCTCCATGCTGGGAGCGTTGGGGAAGAGCCATCTCAGTGCCTTACAGCTGAACAGACTTCAGACATGTGCACAGTTTGTGGAATCAAATGATCTTCTCCATGAATAATGTTGTAGACGAATTGTGACCCCACGACTAATTTAGCGGTTGTTTTACAGCTGTGGTTCGTGACTCCATGATGGAGAAATCATAAATGACATCTTTGGAAGTTGTACCTTTTTAAATTGTTTTCTTGCAGACTAAATACACAATAACCATTTTATGAATGATGTTACACAAATAAGAATTTACTAATTAGTTTACATGTTTGCACAACTTTGGAAGGTTGTGCATGGAAGTGTGCTTGTGCACACGATTTCTTATTGACACCTCGGTTACACTTCAGATTTTTCTCTGGCTTTCTGTTTGTCAAATAAATTACTTCAAAATCATGTTATCAGTTTACAAAACACTGACAGACTTTAAGCCAAAATGCATTCAGGACCTTCTAGTCCAGGGATGTTTAAAGTCCGCCCTTAAAGGCCAATGTCCTGCAGGTTTTCAATGTATCTGTTTTCCAACACACATCCGATCCAGCAACCAATGAAGTTTTAATTTGAGCCAGATGTGTTGGAGCAGGGATACATGGAAAACCTGCAGGATTGTGGCCCTTGAGGACCAGCACTGGAGGCCCCTGTTCTAGTCTGTTATAAACCAACCAGATCCCTCAGGTCATCAGGGTCCGGTCTACTCTCTGTCCCAGAGTCAGAACTAAACATGGAGAGACAGCGGTCAGTTTTTACGCTCCGCACACATCGAACAAACTCCCAGAAAACTGCCGGTCTGCTGACACCTTCAGCAGTTTAAATCCATTCATCCATTTTATTTGAGCTTTTTCTTGTTCACTGAATTTATTTACTCTTTTTGTACAGCTCCATTGTAGATAAAAGATCTCATAGTTCTATATATTCCAAATAGAGCACTTCAATCTCAGACTGCAGGTTTACTTGTGGGTCCCAGAGTCTCAAAGGGAGGAAGGGCCTTCAGCTATCAGGTTCCTCTCTTATGGAACCAGCTCCCACCGTGGGTTCGGGAGGCAGACTCCCTCCACACCTTTAAGATCGAGCTGAAAACCTTCCTTTTCCATGATTCTTATAGTTAGGATATGAGCATCTCCTGAGTTGGAGTCTGCATGTACGGGACCCAACTATCCAGGTTATGCTCATTGCTCTTATAGTTATGGGTAGTCTAGCCAACCATTACTTATGTAGCAATGGAGATGTTACCTGATGCTCTGAAAAGTACCTCGCTCTATTTCTCTAATGTATTAATGTATAAATATAATATTACCGTCTCTAACTTATTTCTCCTTTTTTCCGCAGCTCTTCCTGATTAAGTGCAACTGTACATGTTGATCTGTATTTCCTGTCGTCTCCACCCAAACCAGTCGAGGCAGACGGCTGCCCTCTCTGAGCCGGGTTCTGCCGGAGGTTTTCTTCCTGTTAAAGGGGAGATTTTTCCTTCCCACTGTCGCCGCACGCAGCTCAGGATGGGGGATTGGATCAAAGTCATGACTCGATGCAATCAGCTGGTTTCTATTATAGGATATGTATGAATTGGCTTAAATGATGTGTATGTAGATTTGTGCATGTAAAGTGCCCTGTGACAACATTGTTGTGAAGTGGCGCTACACAAATAAAGTTGACTTGAAATTGAATTAAATTGAATTTTTAAGTTTTTTGCTTTTAACTGTCTTGTATATTACATGTGCAACACAAATAAACCTGCCTCACTTTGCCCTGTGACAAACTATTTCTTTTTGTTGTTCCAAGTTGTTTGTCATGCTGTGTTTTGAGTTTTCCCAGCCATGTAATCCTCTCTATCGTTCTGTTTGTCAAATGTTTTCTAATTCCTCTCCCTGTTTCCTTCTGCTTTCAGTTTAATATTTATTTTCATTACTTTTTGTTTTCATTTTATTTACTTATATATTACAGAGCCCGTGTTTGATTACATAAAGCAAGGCACTATGTGCACTGTTATGTAATTCCCTTTTCTACGCTACCAGGACACCTACTGTACCAGGTCAGTGACCATGAATGCAAGAATGTTCAAGCTCTTATATGTAATTGTTTCACAAAGTAGCTGCCTTTTCAGGTCATAATTATAGCAGAACAGCCCACATTCCTCCATGATAAACTGTATGGACCTCATCCTTCCTCCACAGATATTTCAGCCACCCGTCACTCACGCCAGCCTTGTTTCCAGCTTCCTTCTCATTCCCAATTCACTTTCCCATGCGCCTCCCTCTTTCTCCTCTCCTGCTATGTTCCAGCCTTCTCCATGCCATAAATCATTTTAAGTGTGTGAGAAAGTCTCATCTGCACCGCAGACGGATATAGTTTGCACCGCCTCCTTCGTGTAATCCCTCTGGTGAAGGGAAAAGCTCTAATCCTGCTATTGTGCCACTTGAATTGTGCGGGGAATTGTCCACGACATCACATGTGTGGCCTCGTGTTTCTTATCTCATTGTTACTTTAGATGAAACCCTGTCATGCCTGTTATATAAATATAACTGCACTAAATGCATCTGAATTACACTCTGTCTGGTTTCAGGGGTTCTAAGTTTGTCACAGACGTTTTTAGGCAATGTAGATGGGATTCCTTAAAATAAATGTTTCATTTGGAGCAGAAATAAAACTCTTTAATGCATTAATCACCGATGTCTCCTGGAAATTCCTGATTTAATGCTGTACAAATCTACTGTGATTAAATAGGTAATAAAAGGTTTGGCGAGAGTCGGATTGTATTTGTTCTCCTTGCAGGTGATTTATTTTTTATGACTTGAGGCAGAAAACAGCCAAACTGTCAATGTATCCATAGAGAGGAGTTCTCTTAAACAGGCTGAATGGAGCTCTTTCTCCTCAGCATTCCTGAAGTGCATCATATTTTCTTAAGCTCCAAAGGAGTTCATTTGCAAGTGACAAAATCCATTAGGAAGCAAGTTTCTGTCATTAATTGCGCCGGATTGGTGGCTCCCGTCTCATTGGGAGCAATCATGCTGAAAATGCTTACTTTACAAAATGTGTAATGCCTTACTGTAAGCCACGTTATAATCACACAAAAACAAGAAGAAGAAAAAAAGAGCAGCTCACAAGCATGAACAACCGCAGAAAACGGATACTGCTCACTCTGCATTAGCATTTCTTTGTCAATACAAAACGTGTCCAAAAGCTGTTTCTCAACTAAAGCGAAGCATTAAAAAATAACGTGGTGGTTAGATATTTATAGTTTTCCTGCCAAGTGAGACTCTTGTGCAGATTTAATGTTGTTTGACAGGCATCCCCAGCTGAAAAGTTGTTGTGCTTACACATCACTTTCAGCTTCATATATTACACAGCTGGCCCCAGTTTTCTCTGAATGCCTCAAATGAAAATAAAGCCTAAAATAAAGAAAAATTGGAATGGCTTTATATTGAGAATTAGTTTCAATAGAAAGCCTTAGACATGCTTCTTCTCATGAGCAAACACAAACTTGAATCCTTTGCAATTCAAACCTTTACAAAAACCTGGACTAAAAGGTAGCATGTGCTTAAATCCACACACTCAGAGATCATGTCACATGTTCGATGAAGGTTTGTTCAAGCTGGCTCAAACCAAGAGGGACAGACAACAGATTTCATTACAACAAGAACAAACAGGAAAAAACAAATAAAGAGGCATTGGTGAAAAATACAGACCACCACAAGAGACAGTCAGGGAACGGATTTAAAGGTACAGTGTGTGAAAATGTCTTAACGTCTGGTGGTAAGGGTGAGCGTTTACAACGTAAAATTACTTCTGTGGTCAAAATTCTTCCATCCAAACACATGCATGTGATTTGTTTCAGCGTGGGTACAAAAAGTAAGTAAAACAAAAAATTTTTAAAAAGATTAAAAAAAAAAAAAAAAAAAACCAAAGAAGAAAATGTATTAATATATCAATGGTGATAATAAAATGACAAATAGTCAATTGTGTTTGATTAACAAAGAACCTAAAACGATGCTGATTGGTCAGCGGCACAAAAACTTTGCATCCTCAGGGGCAATTTGACTAAACCAAAGGTTTGTACAGGAAGTTGTGAAGAAATTCATCCAAATCCCTGTCCCAATACCCAAACTACACCCTATGGTCCTCCCTGAAGTCTGCATCGAGACGTGCACGTAAGGGTTTGAGTGTGCAGGTTTGGGAAAACAGCAGAATTGGGACATTGATGGTTACACCATCAATTTGCACTGTTACATCATTTCTGCAACATTTCTGTACGCTACTTTGCTGCTGAAAATGACGACTAAACTGCAGCAAACAACTATTTTGATAAGAAAGAAGCGGAGGCACCGAGGGACGCTTCTACACCAGAGTCGTTGCTGCGCCGGAGTTTGTCCAAACAGTCGGTTTAATGCTCTGGACTGCTGGCTGCTGGGCTGCACTTCAATACTTGGCAAAAACAGGAGCTTGATTGCCAAACATGATCATTATTCCACCTTTTTGTTCCAAACGTCACATGGGGCACTGAATTGTGGGTAATATGCTTCAACAAAGTCTGCATGGATTCAGGCTTTGCCAAAGTGTGGACTGAGGGGGAAAAGGGGGCGGAGTAAATGTCCAAACTGGAGAAGTGGGACACACTCGGATCCATCAATGCAAACTGTCACTCAGATCAAATCAAATCAAACTTTATTTATGAAGCACTTTTTGTACAGATGCCTTTTAAAGTGCTTTACAACATAAAAACAATTTCACACTTATGCCCACGCACACACACACAACCACACAGGCAGCCTAAACACACAACCCCACCCTTCCACTAACCCTCTGTACCCAAATAAATAAGTCAGTCAACTTATTGTCAACCATAAAGTCAACTACCTTCAGGTTTCTCTCTGTATCTGGCCTGACACTGCTGTGAGAAAACACAACCTGGGGGATCCGTCCACATCAAGAATGACCACCGGAGACGCCGCCACAGGAAACGCCGCCACAGGAAACGCCCAGGCCGGCGTGGGCCAGGGCCAACACCACAGCCAAAAGGTTGTAGCTCAGTTACACTGTTAAAAACTAGTTCAAACTTATTGGTTCATTTTGCATTTCCACCTTCTTGGTGGGGGCAGTTTGTTTTTTTTCATAAAGTGATCAGATTCCAATAGAAACATTGTTTTTAACAACATATTAAACATTTCTCCCATTGATCTTTGTTTTGTTCCACGCTGCACCTTCAGTGCAACAAATCTTTCAGCCACTGAAACAGAGCTGTAAATGAACTGAAGTTTATGGACAAACCGAGGAGCATGTTCTCCATTCATCTAAACACCCTTTTCATGTCAACCTGCATATTCTGCACTGATTTGGTTTTTAGTTTGAGGTCTGCACTTTCTCAGAGTGGGAACACTGTGTTCAGCTTGGGGCTACCAGATGGAGAAAGTTCTGTACCAGTCTGCTTGCTAATGAGTGCCGAGTAGCCAGAAGACATTGGCAGATGCTATTTTGATGGGGCTATTCAGGAAAAAAAAAGGAAGTTTTGGATATACACTTAATTTTAACCTTCACACAAGTCTCTGCGATACTGATACACTTATAGATATCATCTAATGGGGACAGCAAGACTTCGTCAGACTGATAAGAAATGTATTCATCATGGATGAAATTTCTGCAGCTGGCAGAAGGATCAGATAGCGTTAGATCCTGATCTGTGATGCATCACTCTGTCATGTTGAAGTGTTAAAATTCAGCCCACAGCACCTGTATCTCTCTTCATCACACACCGTTCTCATCTCCTTGCACCGATTTGCCAAACTGGCCTCTCCCCTCCCTCACAGTGAAATTGGTGGGTCCCGCTCCCCGCTCCCTCCTGGATCGGGATTAGATTTAGTCCGGCATGTCGCTCCAACTCATAAATCATTTGCTTTATCATTTCTTCAGCCTCAATAAAACTCCTATAAATGGAAATTCACCACTGTTGTCGCTGGGGCTTACTTTACAAGAATAACCATATTAATCAAGTTTGTCTGAGAAACACAGCGTCATAACTTGACATAAAGTTCTGCAGCCTACAGATGATCAGGAATACACACACAGACATGGGAAGCGACAGCCTGGCTCTAACCTGACTGGCTTCACTTTGGCATCTGTCCGTACAGAAGAGAACTGTCTACTGGGAGCTCAATCAAAGAGACAACACATGGCCGCAGGGAGTCTTACATGTTACAGTGTGTATTTGTGTGTGTGCCTGTGGGAGAATTGAAGAACAGAGGTACTATATATAGACCTACAATCTGGTATGAGGTGGGCCAGGGTGCGTGTTGGATGGAGGCTATATAAATGATTAATATGGTCGATTATCACATTGAAACTGTGCTGTAAGTAATAGTCTTCAAGGCCACTTCTTAATGATAATTTCCTTCATTTTGCACCGAGGTACACACCATCTAAACACAATTTCTTAGAAACTTGTCGGCTGGATTCATCTTTATTCATCTATTTGAATCTTTCTAAATGGAATAAAATTTATCAAGCACATTTTCATAAACATCTTCATCAGCTCGGGGGGTTATTAGCACTGTGCGTGTGACTTTCACAGTTGACGTGGAGCAAAGAAAATGCTGCCCCTGCAAATAAATATATATTTAGCATATTCAAAATGAGAGATTGCAAACGCAGCGCATGGGCCTCCATGCACAAAGGAACCAATCACTTAAAATGAGAGCTTAATACAGTGCTGGCAGTTGAGAAGAAAGACCTCCCGAAAGGGAGAAATAATTCACTGCTTCACCATTTATCACAGAGCTGAATGTTAAAGTGGTCAGATCGCCTCGACCGCCAAGTCCCGTCCTCTGAGTGTGCCCAGGATGGAACAAAAGATCCACTTTCATTAGGGAAAGAGTTTCTTTATTCGTTAAAAGGTCGTACGCTCATAGTTCCTTTCTCTCCTTTCTCTCCTTTTGTTCAGCGGGTGTTGATGAAATGACCGATCTGGACCGGTCCTTACTAGACGCTGCAAGAGGAGCTGAGGTTCTTTTGGAGGCTGATTAAGCCGCGGTTCGGACAGGACATCTCCCAGAACAGAATCCCAGAGACAGACGTGCTTCATTAGGAAGTAGGAAGCAGATGGCAGTGTGACAACGGGCCAGTCAGGGACTGACAAGACCAGTCGCAAGCAGATCCAGTAGTACAGAGGGAAATCATTAGGTTGAGCATATAAAAGGTAAAAGTTGTGTATCTGTTGTGCTTTTACTACGATAGTTTTACTACAATTATGTCTTCTCTTTGTTGTCAGGGGCAGCAACAGTGTTTTTACATCCCACGCTGTCCATTTCTGCCATCTTTCCAGCCCTCTTTCACCTCTCCTCCCTCCTGTATTTCCCTCACCTACTCGTGGAAATGCTCACCTTCTGTTGCGTCTCATTTTTCTGCAGTCATTTTAAGACAATCATTCTTACAGTGCAAACTTACAAGATTCGCAGGCTCTCACTGGTCCAAGGAATTCACTCTGCACACCACACGTACCAATGAAATGAGCAAATTTATGCAGATATGCACAGATGAGTGCATGATGAAGTGATAAAATAGCTCTACTAACAGATTATCGGCTTTAAAAACTGCAATTCTGACAATTGCAGAGTTTTGCATGAGCATCAGACGCCAGCCAAACTCACCAACAATTACATAATTTTACCCAGCTGCCTCATTAACATGAAACTTATTAATATTAAATAGTTTTGAAACACTGGCCTGTGTCTGAGTGCTGAAACTAAACCAAGTCTCAACCAAATTCTCTTCCCTCCACATGGTCCAAATACAGTTAGCTTTAACTCGCCAAACCCAAAAATCTGTCTGTCTGGCAGCCTTTACTGGACTGGTTGACCATTACAGAGCCAATATCAGAACACAACCAAGTGTCCTTGGTCTGGGCACAGTTTCCCAACAACAGTTTCCTCATTCAGAGTCACTTAAATCCCATTTCCTCCTAATTCTGATGCTTGCTTTTAAATTTCATCATGTTGTCTTCACTGTGTCTGCATGCTTACATGCACTGGGTTACTGGCATCTTGCTGGCGGATTAGCTGTTTGTGTTAGCGAGCAACTGAAGAGGTGTACCTGAAAAAAAGTGTAGACTTTAAGGTAATTTGCAAGGCAACCGTAATGAGCTGCGGATCTAAAAAAGTGGCCAGTCAGTGTATGGAAACTACTGTACAATATCAGTGTTCAAGTCAGTTCAGCTAAATGTTAATGACCTGTTTCAAGTCATTCATGATTTTATAATGATACATGGCTATACAAACCAATCCCGTGTCAATATGTGATATTTTGTTTCATCGAGTGACTGCCACGAGGCAAGCATGATGCTGGCAAATATAGAATGATCCCTCTCACACACAATGAGTCATACATCTGTATCATTTTGTCATCCCACTGTGGGCAATTTTGCAGTCCATTTATCCAAAAAAAAGCCGTTTTTGAAGCATTTTGTCTAAAATCAAACGTTATGTTTTGTTTCTTGGGGATGCGCTTAAGATTAAAGCCTCTTTTAAATCTGGAATTAGATAAATGGCTGTATTTAATCCAAAAATGAATAACTTTAGACAAAAATTAGTCAAATTAGCTTCAATGTCACCACAACTCCATGAACTCACAGCTTTGAAACAGCTAGTAAAAGACAAAACCACCAGACATCAAAAGTTACGACTTTCGTTTTGACAGACGCCCCAATTAGACTCTGTGAGTCACTCCGACACATGACAACACCGTTCTCTTGAAGTTTGACGTTGTAATACTTTGAAGTCAACAAAGACACTCAGGACATGTAAACGCCCTCCGATGTCGTTCCTTTCTCAGACCACCGAGCCTCAGGAGCTCTTCTGGGACGCGGTTTCCTCTCAGCGTCCAGCAGCGCTGCAGGTCAAGCAAGGCTAACTCCATTCAGCTGCCAAATTCTACTCTGCATTTGTGTTCCTCATCATTCACACAGTAGTCAGAGTGCACCACAGTATATTCTGCCGGGGACGTTGACGAGCTGACAGCCTGGCAAACTATTTCAGCAAAGTCTTTATCCCTCTTCAGTTAGCTGGAATTAGCGTAAGATTGATCGACCACCTGATGAACACCATATCTGAGCTGAATGTTGTTTATGGCTTTGAATGGTCGGAGTTCTACTTCTGGTGGAAAAACAGCCCGATAACCATCAGCGGCTAATGAGTGCTTTGTTGAGACACATTAAATAGGATGTGATTCATTTGTGCAAACTGATCGAACCAAGATGGCTGTGTCAGCGCTTCTTGTATCCATTTGCATTTTTCCAAAGGCATTTGTTCAACAAACAGAGACACGTGATGTAAAGTATGGTTCTGAGTCTGACAGCATTTAAGTGTATTGGAGATGTTTCTAAAGTGTCATGGCCAAAGCCCAGTCAGTACTTTTAAGAGTGATCTGAAATGTGTCACAGTCTGCAAATGTGGAGTTTGTTTTTTTTTTTCTCCCCCTCACAGGAGGTCGGACTCCATGTGAAACTTCTGTTAGGAGCAGGTCGGTAGACAGCAGCTGCTGCTGGACCCAAATACCACATTCTGCGTCACACAGTTCAGCCTGTGAAGTGTATCGTGTGGATTGGAGGTGGTGCTAGAGTGGGTTTCTAACTGGCTTCATGTGGCCCTTTGCTTTTTGTTCCTCACTGCTTCAGACTTTGTTTTTGCTTGAATATTTACAGGGGGAAAATGGAAACTGAGTACATTTATGTACATCTGCACATGTACGTTCATGCAGGATACAAACACAAATGCATACACCAGATCTGTGTGAAATCTGCATATGCAGAATAGACGTACACACATCTAATGATTTTATTGATATTTTAAAGAAAATACATACAAGAAGAGATTCATTATATTAATGAACTGATTTATTTAGCTGCAATATGTCTCAAAGTCAGAACAGGAGCATGTTTACCACAATGCAGCATCCTCTCTTCTTTTAACTACTATAAATTTATGAGAACTGAGGAGACCAGCTGCTGGGCCTTAGAGGGAGTAAAGTCGCCCCAGTCTTGTCTGCTAAGCATTCCAGCTGCTCATCAGTTGTGGATCTTCTTTGTCATATTTTGTGTTTCATCATCCACCAGATGTTTTCAATTTTTGAAAAATCTGGCCGGTCGAGCACCTTTAGTCTTCTACAGCTGTAACTGTTGTAATTGTTGCCGTATGTCATTTAAAATTGGATTGCTGACATTAACAAGGCCTTTTCTTTCCAGAGGTATTACTTGGATAGGAACAGATGTTACTATATATATATATATATATATATATATATATATATATATATATATATATATATATATATATATATATGTATATATGTATATATATATATATATATATATATATATATATATATATATATATATATATATATATATATATATATTTTTTTTTTTTTTTTTTTTTTTTTTTTTTTGTTACTAAGCACTAGTAATGAACCAGCTGGTTCTTCTCTTCTTTGGTCAGGCATACACTGCCTTCATGATGACAGAAAATAGAAAATAGAAGTACAGGGTTTGTTTGTTTTTTATTTTGTTTTGTTTTGTTGTTTATATGTTTTTGTTCCATTTTGCCTCAGCCTGTTTTGTACTTTGCTCCGGAGGAAACACCAGTGTCTCTAGATCATATATACCTGTTGTTACCTTTTTGCATAAAGTTTTAATCTGTGATAGGTGATGGTTCAGTCAACCATGTTGTCATACAGAGATTTCTGTACGAGTACATGCAGTGATTTCCAGACAGAAATGTCTATGTTTCTAATGCAGTGCTGCCTTGAGACATCTTTTCTTTTGAAGACCTTCTGTGATATAGATGATGGGATATTCACCGTCTCAGAATTCTATATAAAGAATGTTACAGTGAAATTTCTCCACAATTTGTTGAAAATTGCTTCTGCAGATTTTTAAAGCCTGACCCGTCTTCATTTCTGAGCGGCGGCAGTGGCTTAGGCGGTGGAGCCGCTTGTTTTTATTTGATTTGATTTTATTTGGATTCCCATTAGCTTGCAGCAGCTACTTGCAACTGTTCAGTGCAGTTTGAGACCTGCACCCCTACGCTGGGAGACGGGGAGGGGACACCTTGCTCTTTGAGGAACAGTCCCAAGCCAGTACAAATGCAGAGGGTTGTGTCATGAGAGGCATCAGGTGTAAAATGTAAAACATGTGCAAGTTTAACTGTTCGATGATTCACTGTGGCCCCTTCAGAGGGACAAGGCGAAAGAGAAACAACAATGCATCTTCATTTCTGAGAGACTTTTCCTCTCTAAGGTGCTCTTTAAATACCTAATCCTGTTTGTGATCTGTTAGTTGCAACACGTTCCTCAAGCTGTTTTTGTTAGTTTGTTCTGAATTTGTGTTTGTTTGTTTGTAGTACAACATCCTTTTCTCACCTCTTGTTGCCCCATCCAACGTTTTGTAAAGGTGTTGCTGTATCAAATTTAAGATTCTTTTTTTTTTTTTTTTTTTTTTTTTTAAGTTAAAGATTATTTCATTTTCAATTGTATATATGTTTGTTTTTTATGTTTTACAACAAATGAGTTTTGGTTTAGAAGATTTTGAAATCGTATTTAACATAAACTTACCATTTAAAACATATATTTAGAATATACTTAAAGTAACATTTTTGGAACTGAGGTTGTACTTTTTCCCTTTTATAATACAAATATAGGCTTTAGATATTTTGAGCATGCATTAAGCACTAAAAGATAAAAACTGATACCCTAATGGACAGAAACACACTAACGGAAGTTAGAGAAAAAGTTCATTTTTTGCCTTTATGCCAGTGTGATGGACATATTTGGCTGTTTTGTAATAATCGCTGTTTCAGACTTTAATATTCTTTGAAGTCACCACTTCTTAGTCCTTAGAATTGCTACAAGCCTAAACTGATCTTTCATAATCACTGCATGTCTAAGTTTGCATCTGAAACAGTCACACATGTAAAATATGAAACAGGAAAATAAATATTCCTTTTTAAGGCTCCAAGGGAATGGAGAGTTGTATACACCATAAACTTGGTAATCTTTAATAGTTTGAGCTCCAGCTTTAGTGCTACTTGTGGTTAGATGTTACACATTTTTACATGTTGCATAGATTTCATTTATAGTCTGAACCTCTGTGACACGACAATATTTTACATATTGCCTATTAATAATTAAGAATAGGACTTTGCAGAAAATATCTCAATAGCAGTTCAAACTGAAAGGGGTAAGAATTATTTCGTTTGATACCTTTTCTTCCAGTCAAAGTTGCTGCTTTATTTACTAAACGTATTTGTTTATTGGTGCTTTTGACTGAAAAACAAAAATGCCACTATTTCAGTACGGAAATCTTTAACTGACTGCTGAGCGAATGTTCAAGATCAAACTAAATCCAAAAAGATCATACTGTTGTTTTTATTAGCCATCTGGTGCCAATATTACCAACAATCCAACTTTATTGAACAGATAAATATTGAGGCTAATTAAACCTTAAGTTTCCACCATAAACTGTAAATAAAAGATGGACCGCTGTGATGTCACCCGCAGGTTTCTGACGAGATGAATTGAAACTCATTGGGCGGTTCCTACCGTCGCCATCTTGGCAGAGTCACACATGCCGTCTATCCCGGAAAACACAAAACTGGGCAAAGAAGTGGAGGGGCATGTGAGTGTGGGGGTAGATGACTGATATCTGTCAAACTCCAACCTTCCTGCAGTTCAGAGCTAACTGAGCTAATCTGGAGCTAACAGGAGCTAACCAGCTAATGGACTAAAGCTAAATCACACTGTTAACCAGCTAAAAACCGCAGTTGTACTACACTGCCTTTTTGCAGCGGGATATTGGGTACCTGTCTATCAAAAGGACACACCCATAATTATATCAAATTTCAAGATGAAATTACTTCTAAACAGAGGGGTGATTAAAAAAAACTTTCCACAGTTGTCATGAAAGTAAACCTTACCTGTAAAACTTAAAATGTTTTTTGTACCAGGCTGTAAACATGCTTATTTCTGCTGTGAAGTTGGTCTTTTTAACATGGTAGTCTGTGGTGATTTGCTCTGTTTTGCAGCCCCTAGTGGATGACGAGCGAACTGCAATTTTTGGCACTTCCACATCGGCTTCACTTTTAACCGCCAGAGATTGCCGCTTGGTTTTCACCCATAAGTAAGGATAAGGAGGGCGTTGTTTTGCCAGATGTTATATCTAACATCATACCACACCCCAAGCAGTGGCGCTCCAGAGCCGACTTCATGCAATCAGAGTACCTTTTTACATACACAGAGATCCTCCTCAACATCTGAAAAAAGGGCTTTAAAGTGTCCTTTTTAGAGACTTTCTTCTGGTCTCATCAACACACACATGCATGTATCAGAAGGACATTAAAGGCAGCACTAGCAGTCTATTACTGGATACATGTATTCAAGCTACTCTGCTCAGCACATCTGGAAAATGGATATGAAAAACACTGCAGTTTGTAGTTACACGTCTTTTCTCATGCCCGAATTTGACAGCTTTTAAACCTCACTGCAAGCTTTTTGCCACAATAAATCAAACTGCAATTACCTAGCACTTGTTATTTTGCATTTCATCATATCCCATAAAAGTGTCCTTTCAGACTCAACAGAAATCGTTTTCACATATGTCAAAAACATACGGCCAAGCTTCAGAATGGTGCATCTCACACACCCTGTTCCCTCTTTTTTTGTGCATTCTTCGCTTGCGGATGTCATCATCAGTATGTGTCACCTCAAGAACAATCGCTATTCTCTAATTTTTCACTGTCATCCGCCGTCTGTATGCATCCATCACTGTCTCAGCATCTCACCACTCTGAATGCGCTCCTCTCCTCATTTTGGCCAATCAAAATCTGTATTTGTACCATTGTCAACATCGGCGCCACTACTCCTTTGTTCTCTGTCCGAGCAAAGAAAATTTAGTTAGCAATGCCTCTATTCTTTCTGCCTCTGAGCTCTGAATATGCACAACGTACTAAATATAAAGACTTCTCTTTGTTATGCAAGTGTGTGTGTGTGTGTGTGTGTGTGTGTGTGTGTGTGTGTGTGAGTTCATGGCGTAACATCAGAGGAGTGGGGTTGGAGCTGTGTGCTGTGGCTGTATCAGCACACAGCAGGCACGCTTTTGTCCGCCCCATGCTGAATGATGTCTAATAAGAATAACCTGGGGACACAGAGACAATAAGGGAGAAAGAAGTGATGGGCAAAGAGAGGGATACGGAGAGAGACAATGATTTCAGTTTAAGAAGAAACAGAGACGATTGGTGTGTGTTTAGCCTCACGGTAAAGCACAACTTGCAGGTGTTTATTGTCAGTTCGTTTGCAAAAGAAGAGAAAGAAAAAAGGTGACAAGTTCCACTTACAGTTCTTTGGTTGCATATGAGTGGCTTGTCTAAGTAACATTAAAAAGCTGACTTTTATTAATTGGACTCACTGTCAGGTGTTGTATCCTCATTGTGACGCTGAAGTTATTGTAGGAATACTTTACAAAATGAAATGGAAGTGTGCTCATTGACGTCTGGCATGTTGGCAACATACCCAACAACATACTGGAGATATGATAAACACAAAATACCAATATTCCCTGTAGGAGGTGGTACCACATCTTAATGGGGGTTATTTAAGGGCGGTGATTTAATTGCACAGGTGTTGTGAATGGGAGAGGTAAACAGTTTTCCACTGTACTTTGAACAGAACCTTTTCTTACACCATTTATGGAGTAGGTCGTGCTCTCTGAAACACAAACGAATGGACAACAGAGAGAAAATAAATACAAACTTGATCATATATCATCGGAGAGGAGTGGTCAAGTAGTAAACCCATTGACAACCAGTAGCGCACCGTGGATGTTAATCGCTACAATCCCAACATGTTTTATGTCAACATCACATTAAAATCCATTCATTTTGGAATGTCGTGGCAATGCCATGGGTGCCAACAAAATGCCTTTAGCCTGTATAGCTGAGAACCTGTCCATGGATTTTCACAAGATCACTGAGGGTTGACGGGTGCAGCACATTACACCTAATTAATTCATGATCCATTCTTGTATATTGGAAAGTACTCAACATTAGCATTCATAACTATTCATGTAAAAACACATGCAATATTTGGTTTCATTCATGTGTTCATGATGCATGTGTTAAACCAAGAATCTGTCATGGTATTGGTGGAGGTGAGAACCCAGGTAAAGACAGGAGCAAGAGAAGTGGAAATCTAGATGTTTATTAATCCCCAAAAAACTAAACTGAAGGCAAGAAAACACAAGAGGCTAACAGAAGTACACACATGCAATGGAGCAGCAAACAGAACTGAAAACGAGGGCTATAAATACAGACAGAAACCAAACAAGACGCAAGCGTCATGAATAAACTAACCAGATCAGGTGAATATAACAGGAACAATGGTAACACAGGAAACAAGACAAGGGGACTAAACAGGGAAAAACTACAGAAGAAAACAGGAATCTGGAAGTTAGAAAACAATGTGAAACAACAAGACATGACAAAATCACCAACTTTGGACCTTGAGGGTCACACTTCTTCAGGTTTTTGATGATTTCCTGCTGCAACAAATTTGACTCAATTCTTTTTATTCAGCAATGGCTTCTAGATTTAATGCTCACGCCTCTGAATGAGCCATTAATTTGAATCATGTGTGTTGTAGCAGGGAAACATCTGGAACCTGCAGGACTCTGGCCCTTAAGGTCCAGAGCTGGTGCAAAGAAGAATAACATCAGGATTATAAGAAGCACATGTATTTCCTGATTTGTCTTTATCTGTTATTGTTCTGAAAGTGTGTACTTTGGTTAAATACACGGCACATTTCATAACTGATGAGCTGAATGATGACATGGGTATTTACAGACCTTGTCGCTTTATCTATGCACAAGTAATGCTTACACGTTAAGTTCAGTAAGTCTTCTGTCTCAGTGAAGGTTGTGCTTTAGAAAGCATACCGCATCCCTCAGCGTGCTGCTGTAAATGAAGCGACATGCATAAAGTCAAAGTAGCATATAATGATGGATGGAGGATGCTGCTTAGAATGCTAAAATAGTTTAGTCCACGCCAGTAGTTTGCAAGTGTTAATATCTTTGCTTGTGAAGCTGTGTCATGCAATCTTTTGTATAGATGTAAGTGTAGTTTAGCATATATATATATATATATATATATATATATGTATATATATATATATATATATATATATATATATATATATATATATACCTTTTGCATATTTGGATCTCAATAACATTTTAGGAAGAGCTACAATATGCAAAAGCAAGAAGGGGGGATGTGACAAAATGCACTTTGAAAAAGTATTTTCTGAAAACAACAATTAACCTGAAATAGGCTGTTTATCATATGATCAACAGTTTAAGACCATCGCTCAAAAAATAACAAAAAACTCTCCAAACCAGAACTTTCAACTGGTCTTATATGTATATATACATACATATATATATATATATACATACTAATATATATATATATATATATATATATATATATATATATATATATATATATATATATATATATATATATATATATATATATATTATCAGAAGCAGTATCAGAGTCTGTTGCCAAATCTCTTCCATATTTATAGCTCAAGCTGTTGTAACTGGTGCAACAACACAGCTGCAACCAATGAAAGATGAACAAAACTGTAAAAGTGTGTAGGTGTGTGAAAGTGACCTGTTACGACTTTAGTTGGACTAAAGGGGAGACTGCGGGGAGGATGCTCTTCAGATGCAATGCTAGTGTGGCTGATTCAGTTCCCCAGTGGGCTGGCTTTTCTCAATACCCAAATGTTTTACCCTTTCTACAATACACACACACACACACACACACACACACACACACACACACACACACACACACACGCATGCACCTGGATGTTTGTAAGTGTAAAATGGGAGCAGCAGAAAATGGATGAAGGACATGAAAGCTAATATGACGAGACAAATCATGCTCAGTCCCTGTGAGGAAGCCAAAATATGTCATCAGACACGAGCTTCATTCATGATTCAGCACGGCTCTGATCAGCTGTTTGCTTCATTTCACACAAGCTCAGAGTCATCATATCAATGCCACTGACACATATCAGATTTTTTTTCATGTCTGTCTAAACTGTTTCCAGTTTAGCCAACATGAGATCGATGTTATTCCTCTGTTAGACAGCCGTGAAAACCTCGGTGTCACCAGAAGCATAAGTTAAATTTGCTGATCCGATGTGACAGTTGCAGAAAAACACAAAGACGTATGATCCGAGCAGCCCAGAAATGGAAATGTACATGTTTCTCATCTTGGGAATTCAGTCCCAGCCAAACTGGTGCTCAGTGGTCCATTTTAATTGAGAGCGGCGCTGAGTGACAAGCCAAAAGGATGATGGGGTGGCGGCTGACACAGTGAGGTGGGATGTGGTGGGATGTTGATGCACTCAATTTACTGACCTGCCACAGCTGCAACACAGAGAGAAATGGCAAACGGATGGTTACAGTCTGCTTCTCCAGCTATTTCTCAGCGCAAAATGAGTTTTTGATTTCTACAATGTGTGAGAAGCAAAAGATGTAGATTTTCAGTTGATATAAAGGGCAAGAATGAGGCAAGGACCTAGTTTAAATGGAATGACTGGGATGACAGACTCCACAGACAAAAAGCTGGCTAATGCCAGTACAAGACATTTGCTTATCGCCCAAGTGTGCAACTGTGTGTGGAAGTAAAACTGACCATTTACGTCCGAATGCCGGACATGAAAAGGATTAGATTGAGTGAAAAGGGGTGCCAGACAAACCAAAGCTGCAGGAACATCCGTTCAGCATCTAAAAACGTGTTCAAAGAAAAGGGGGGCGTTTTTTAACTGCACATCAGATCAACTGGAAGACAAACGATGGTTTTAAAAGGAGGCATGATACAGTACAGCAACCAAGCAGCTGTTTAAGGAGGTAAATGAGAGCTGCGGTGCATCAGTAATTGCGTTCCTCAAACTAGTGAGTCAGCCCTCACCGGCTCAGTGTGGCTGCACACAGAGCAGCACAGACTTCTATTATTCTCTTGTTGCTACAATTTGCATTAATTTTTCTGGTGTGAGCCCCCATGGTTTCCTCTCCTAATTGTTAGCTTCTAATATGTGCCACATTTTTTGTGCATGAATGTGTGGGTGTGCACGTGGACATCTGTCGGGCTGCAGCGAGCCTCAAAGGAAAATCACACTTCATCAGAGCAAAGCTCACAAATACAGTGTTTTTAGCATCATTAAAATCATATATTTAACTCAAAATTTATTTGGTTTGGTCAGTAAATGTTGGTACACACATTCAAGATCCTACACATGGAGATAAAACAAAAAAAAATTAGGAATTAAACTGTTTTAATCATATTGTATAAGGTGTGCTCAGGTAATATCAGCGCAGCACACATAAAATGATTCAGTCCCACAAGCGATCTAGAATCTAGACGTCTGAGCCAGAAATCCTTTATAATCAAACAAAATCTTCCAAAAATGAAGAAAAAACATAGCAACAACAACTAGGATGGAAGAGCACACACAGGACGAGGGAATGATGGTGGTCTTCAGACTATTGATGGAAAAATCCTGAATTTAAAAAAAAAAAAAAACTTTAGAAAAAAGGCCTTAAGACAGCAGAAACTCAGACTTTATAGTTGTCTGCAGGAGGGCCCGAGTTCAGTCCTCGACATCTACCGTCCTGCAACTTTTAGCTGCAACCCTTGCCCACCACCTGAAAACATATCGCTTAATTCCCTCTTCTGCATGTCATCCAGCTCTGCAGCGGCCTGGTAATGACACATTCATTTGATTAAAAAGCATTTAAAGCTTTTTTACACTGACAATTAATGTGAAGTGGGGAAATAATCTAGTGAACAAACATCGACACTAATGGTAGCTTCGTTTCCATTACAGCAATATTTGTAAGTTTCAACAAACTACAACTGTAATTTGCAGGTGTTTCCATTGAACTGCGTTGAGCCCATAAACTGCAGACCTCATCAAATCTCATCCAACTGAGGAGATTGGACGAAAATGTGGCCTGTGCATGGCAGTCACATAGCGTTAATTTGGGTTTTTTATGCTTTCTGCAGAGGATTTCCCACTGCTTTTTGAAGACCATCTTCCTTGTTTCTATGTATAATTCAAAGTAAATTCTGCATTTTGCTGTTGTTTGCGAAGCCATACTGGAAAAAGAAGAGATCACATGACCCCTTACGTCACGTCTAGAGACACATACCTGCAAAAATATAGTATTTCCATTTCACTTCTGCGATATACTTCTATATCAAAACTATCAAGGTTGAGGTGGGGGTGAGGACCCAAATGCAGGAAACGGGAGCAGAGCTTATTCCAAAAACTGAGGTCACAAAGACACAGGAGGACAGGACTAAACACATGCACACACAAGCAATGGACCAGCAACTGGGAACAGAAACCAAGGCGTATAAACACGAAGAAACAGAACAAGACACAGGGGAAATGGGTGAAACAAACAAGACCAGGGGAATCTAATGAAAAGGAACAAAGACTAAACAAGACACAAGTGAACTAAACAGGAAAGACTACAAACCAAAAAAAGAAACCAGAACTAAAAATATAAAACACACACATTGACACAAAACATCTGAAAAACCACATTATAAGGGGGCAAAAACCTTTTAGCATTATTTGAGAGGTTTTTCCAATATGTACATGTTTCCATTACCAGTTTTTATTTCAGTTTTGTGCAGCACTAACGGTCATGGAAAGCTACCTATTCACTTTATAGTCAAGTTTTAAAGCAAAACTGATCCCTGTTCAGATGAATGTTTGAGCAACAACTCAGAAATAATGTCCGTCCACAGTAAACAACCAGTAATGGTATGACTGGGATTCAAAGGGCTGGATTTATAACCTTTCATATTCCTGTTGGAGTGTGGATGTACCTGAGAATTGAAAGTTTCTCATGCGCATGAGACTCTTTCCATCTCCCTCAAAATACTACCTTTTCACCAACCAGCCATTTATTTACCATTTACAGTTTTATTGTTGATCACTGTGGACCGACTGTGTTTCTGATTGTTGCTCAAACATTCATATAAAGATCATTTTTATTTTAAATTTGAACCATGAAGTGAATCCCCATCTGTGTGGATGCAGCTTTGTGTGCGTGTTACAGATAAGACCAGTGAGTCTAGCAACTTTATTGTTCATTTTCACACTTAATGAGGAAATTACTCATCATGCTCATTAAAAATAAACTTTAAAAGGATCAGACTAGTATAGTTTTGACTGTACTGGAGTCATTTGTGTGGCGACAACAAAATCTTGGAGCAAATCCTGATATTTGACTAATTGATCCTAATTTCTTTCAGGATTTTCCACCTGTGGTGCTGAATACACGCAGCATTCACTGCATTGTGAAGCATTGTGGCTTCACACATATCTGTTTAGCATGGCTTACTAGTTCTCCATTTAAGTGCAATTTACTAAAAAGTCTAGTTGTTAAAGATATGAATTTTTCCACATTTGACTAGTTACAAATGTGCATGACGCATCTTGGAGGAAGAATTGATGATAACAGTAGATGTTACCGCTCACACACAATGACCTCCTCGCCGTCACAAACCACAGAGAAACTGGTGAAATCTGACTTTCATCGTTCTTCTTTTTGCGTGAAATTACACGCAAACACGTCGCTTTGCAAAAGGTGCCTCTTTCGACCTGCGAGGTTCTTCACAACGCCCCAGCGACGAGGCCAAACCACCACCTTTGTTGCTCCTCTTGCTGCTGCTGCTGCTTTATGAATATTCAGCAAACAGTGGAAGATGATGTCAGCCTATTTTTTGTCCCCCTCCTTCTTTGCATCTGCAGTCGATTTCCTGAGTGCTTTCTTGGAGCGCTGGATCTTTAGTGACATTGCTCATCAAAAGTCAGAGTGGCAGAAAGCAGATGCAGAAGCAGCTTAGGGGGTTTCTCTCAATCAATCCCTGCTGTTTGATCTCAGCTGATCTGTGCTCACTGGGCGTTTCGAGGAGGTGGATTTCCTCCCAGCTTTGATGAAGACTTTGGGGAGGAATTTGCAAATGCCAGTTTTTGTTTGGGTGTTAGATCATCAGCAGCTTTTGGCGCATGCAGAACATTTTTTTGGCCAGATGAGTAGCCCAGAAACGAGAGGTTTTACTTGCTGGGCAATGAATCAGAGAGTTCAGCACTTCCACAGAGAATTACCTAAGCTGCTCTACTTTCACCTTATCTTCAGAAGATCATTAAATGACGCTTGTGTGACCGCATTTTGTAAGCAATGGAAATTTCGGTTCCTAAAAGCTGTAAAGGTATAAAATAAAGAATTAAAAATGGGAAATGAATGCAACAAAGAGGCTGTGACAGCACTACTTTCATCTGGTGGAGCTAAATCAATAGAGCTCAGAGCAGATCTACTTTTTATTCAAACACAGGAGAGGTAAAGCTTGTTGTATTTTCTTTTTAATACCAAACAAGCAGAGCTCTTCCTGCATTTCACAAAGTAGATGTAACTCTTCCACATTTAAGTAACAGTAACCTTCTTGATGGATAGGTGCTGCAGCCGAGTCAGGCAGTCTTATTCCAATGAGGCCTGTAACAGCTACTCATAAAAGACAGGATGCTGTTGTGCTCGGTGATGCAAAATGTGGCCAATTAAAGTTCTTCAAGAGAGGAGATGCTCCTCCTCCACAAAATCAAAATCACCCAAGTTTGACTAACCTGTAACATTCATTTCAACACAGCACAGCTGTGATTTCCAGTTCTACCTGGATGGTTTAACATCCATTCATTTATTCATTTTCTTAAGTGCTTAGTTCAAACAAGGGTTGCAGGGAAGCTGGAGTATATACACCCTGGACAGGTCGCCAGTCCATCACAGGATCAGCACAGAGAGACAAACAAACATTCACACACACTCACCCCTAGGGACAATTTAGAGTAACCAATTGACCTAACATGCATGTCTTTGGATGGTGAGAGGAAGTCGAAGTACTTGGAGAGAACCCACACATACGCAGCGGGAAAACTCCACACAGACAGGCCACTGATTGAACCTCCCTTAGGTTTACAAATACAGAAGTATTGACCGTGGCATTAAACCAATAGTATAATGCCACGGTCACAGCCCTAGTATGTATGCATTAAATATTTAATTTAATGCATGCATACATACTAGGGCTGTGATGATATGCTTTTGTCCCGATTCAATTCGATTCCGATTTTTTGGGTGCCGATTCGATTTAAATTGCGATTCTCACAATTCTTTGATATTGCCGATTTTTGTAGATTGAAAACAAAATAAATGTAAAAAACTTATTTTTTTGCTCGTAATTTTTTTTATTTCAAATAGAAAAAAACAACACAGTAGCTAGATCATCATTTTGCTGTAAAAAGATCAATAAAAACATGAAAATGACAAAAATGTTATAATGGATTATTTTTATTTGTTGGAAAAAAAGAATTGATTTTAAAAGTGTGGAGCAAAAAAATCCAGATTTTTCTATTCGATTTTCCCACCCATAATATATGTATATATGTGTATATAAAAATATTATATATATATATATATATATATATATATATATATATATATATATATATATATATATATATATATATATATATATATATATATATATATATATATATATATATGTATGTATTTTAATATTTTATTCATTTTGGAGATGAGTTTAAAATGCAGGTTTGGTCCTGAGAGCTAAACAGGATCTTGCCACAGGTGACAAATCTTGTGAGCTTTAACCGCATTGCCCCAATACTGTGTGAAATGTAAATAAACAGAATGCAATGATTAGGCAATATCTATAACTAAATATTTTATTCCCAATGGAGCGTAAACAACACATTAGATGTCAAATCAGCAAAATTTTTCCAAAAATATCTGGTCATTTTGACTTTGGTGGCAACAGCACACATCTAAAATGTCGCAAGAGGTAAAAGAAAAAAATATTGGAAGGTATTTGGCACTAATTAAGACAACTGGAGGAGCACTTAAAATATAATTAAGTTCATTTTCAACAGGCCAGTAAAATGATTGCGTATAAAAGGAGCACTTCAGAGAGGCAGAGCTTCTGAGATGTAAAGATGGCAGCGGTTCATCAATCTGGCAAATGGGGTTGTAATTCACACAATCATACCACAGCAAATAAATACAAAATTAGAATAATATAGAAAATTAATGTTGAATAAATTTATGTAAATATTAAATGTAGAATAGTTCAGATAAATATCAACAAAGAAAAATAAATTAACATAAACAGCAGAAATCAAATAACTGTGAAAATGGGAGGTCAAATTATTCCACTTTAAACTGCCCAGTTTAATTAAACTCGACAGAAATATTACTAATGTTTATGTTAGACTTTGCTGCATTGATGCATTTCTTTTACTGTTTTTCTCCACGCTCAAAAACCGTCGTGCAAAACCCGAATCTCATCATTTCATAAAGGCGAACACTTAAAGACGGCAAGATTCCATCAGAAAACCATTAACAAAACATAAACACACACACACACACATATACACACACATATACACAAAAGACTGCTGAGCTAAAATGGGACAATAGACTGAAATGAGCAGCTGAAAGGAATGGCAACATTATAAGATGATGAAAGAAAGAAAAGATGATAGAGAGATACGCCAGAGAGATAAGTTATTCTTGTGGTCAGGAGAAAGAACTGAATTTAATGAGTCTTAGATTCAGCCAAAGACAGAGGCAGGGAGCGGGGGGGGGGGAGCAGATGGCTATAACTGTATCCCTGACCTGACTCTTCTTTTATCTCCCCGAGAGAGATGGATGTATTCTTCTTGCTTCAGAGATGAGTTAGTTTTGCCTCCTGCTTTCAGTTATTTACAGTCTACCGACCTCCACCTTGTTCATCGTGCAGGTAATGCAGCAAAGCGGCACGATTAAGTTCATAAACTACAGTATAAACCAGAAAAGCACCTGGAGTGCGCAAACCTCTGCCAAGGCCTTTAAAAAGTCCCTGGATCCAACTAGTGATCCAGATCAACACCAAAATTACATCAGTTCTTCCTTTTTACATTTCCTGCAACTCATGAAAGTTTCATGAAAATCCGTCAATAAGTTTTTTAATTATGTTGAATACAAACATATAAAACATAACCTCCTTGGCGGAGGTAACTAAGTTCATGCACAGTTTTAGCCATCGTGTGGGTACAGTAACAGCTCTGGCAGAAACCGCCTCTGTCAAATCACAGCTAAGACACATCAGCATGTACACCAGTCAGCATCAACACTGAAAACACTGACAGGCAGAGCGAACAGCATTGATTATCCCGTCACAATGGAGCCTGTCAAGAGCTGCGATATATTTGGCAACAAGTAAACAGTTCTTAAAGTTGATGTGGTGGAAGCAGGAGGAATGGCAAGCACAGATCGCTGCCATTTTAGCAAGTTAATGAAAAAACTTCAATGATGACTATTTTTTTGTCTGATAATGAAGCACACACGGTAGGTCCACTCAAGCCTGAAGCTGAACTCTACCTTGGAGAGATAAAAGCAGAAAGAGCAGTCTTCTTTCACACTGTGTGGACAGCTGAGTGTGTGAGTGTTTACCTGGAGAGGAAATGGCAGCGAAGGGATGTTTATGCTGGGCTATGGCATCGATGCAGATCCCTATACCAACTACCAACATGATGTTTTACACAAAACACATCCTGAACAGAATGGTCCACAAAGTTATACTGTACTGAGCACAGGTCTTACTTCTCATTTCTTCATTTTTGGTTTCCCAGGAGCCGGACTTTCTAGTCTCAGAGAGGTCATGACCAGCAGTTATCCTCCAGGTTCGCTGAAAGTCTTTAAATGTTTTGTGTTTTTCTTCTCTTTTTGGGACATTTGTTTCTTCTTTTAATCTGTTTTCAATTTCTAACCAGTTTCAATTGAAAGTCTTTTTTGTTGTTGTGTTTTTAAGCCACTGAGTACAGACTCATGAATCATTCAAGCATAAAAAATGCACCCATGCAGTTGGCTGAACCAGTGTTGATACCGAGACCACTTAGCAAATAACCAGAGTTGATTTGTATCCTCTGGGACTTTGTAATAACAGGCTACCCCATAGGTAAATCACTTGTTCTGATTTCATAATGATGACAATAGCATAGTCATAATGTATTATTTTCTATACCAATAAGGTGATTCCCAAGGGGCTATTAGCTAAAATAAAAAACTAAATTTCATCATAGAGTGCACTGTTGGCTGAGACCCCATCACAAATGGTCCCAATGGGCGGGTGGCTGTCAAGAAGACATTCCTTCAGATAGGAAACAAAGAAAATGCTGAGGTATGCCAAATAATGCAAGAACTGGACTGAAAATCAGTGGAAAAGGGTCTTATGGGGCGATGGATCCACCCACAGCCTGGACCTCAACATTATATAAACAACAGGGCATTGTGTTGGCATCAAACGTTTGGCATGAAATGAATAAAAACAGGAAAAAAGATGGTTGTTTTTTTGTTTTTTTATGATTATTCCATTCGAAAATATTAAACCATGTAGTAACACACACGAAGAAGCATTGACAGGCAATTGGCAAACTGAAGCCAGGAAAGGAGCAAAGAAAGCTGAAAGCAAGAAAACTGCCTGGAATAAACAGAGAAATAGTTTCAGAGCAGAATGTAAAGATGACAGAAAAAAAATTGTGAAAAAATACAAACACAAAGAGCCATTTGCTTAGAGTGGGACACATGTCCTTCCATGTCATTATTGTTAGAAAAGTCCATTTCAAGCTGGACTAAAACATGATGAAGAATATGCGACACCTAAACCTAATGTTTAGCCTGTGAAAATAAATAAAGGTAAACAAATTGTTCAAAGGTGGTAGAGGACTATAACTCACTTTGCTGCTTGATCATAATTCAACTGGAGCTGGACAGTTAAGTTACAGTTCAATTAAACTAACTGGTCAATTAATCAGTGTCACTTTTTTACAATATGGCCACTAGGTAACATATTAACTACTGAACACAGTTATGCAGATGACACTCACCTTTACATTCATGTGTCTCCTCATACCCAGCAACAAAACTCCACAGAAGCATAATCCTCAGAAGTTAGATCTAGTTCTGAAAACAACTAATCAGGCTTTTCAACAACGTATAATGCAATTTAAAATGGTATTATTAAATAGGAGAAATAATCCACAGATTTTAAGTTTATTCTGCTCATCAGCTGAGGCTGCTTTACTTTCTCTGACTCTTCAGATTCATTTTGTTTCCTTTTTTTGTGAGTTTAAAAGCTTCATCTTCCATGTTCTGCGGTAAGAAGCTTTGAGTCGGCGAGCTGCTGCCAGTTGAGATTTGCCCCATTTTCAGATGGGAAGCATGTCCTCACACAAAGCTGCAAATGAACTCTGAATCTGCTCCTCTGTAATGGGATTATGAGCAGGAACTCAATCATCTACAGCTACAGTTGCGCCGCATATCAGCAGAACCAATGGATTCAAGCCTCCTAATGAGTCAACAGTGGGTGCTAATCAAAGTTTAACACAGGGAAAAAACATGGAAAAAGTTTTCAAACTTACTCCATGTATGAATTTGAATTTTTCTCTCCTCCCTCCCATGTTTAATCGCACCGCCCTATGCAGTCACAGCTCATTGTTGAATCTCCTCTCTCTGTGCCAGACTCTCAATCCTATCAGGCTGAGACAGGAACAAAGGCCACTGTACCTCACCTTCCCCTCCAGCTGTGCTTCTGGGCCATTTCAATCCCAAAAATAAGAAAAAGAGAAAAAAAATCTCCTCACAGTCCTGGTTCTCACCCCTGTGTGACCCACCAGAGCTCATAATCCAAAATCCTTTTGAAATGAAGAAAAGTTGCAGTAAGCTCCAATGTCATGTCAGGAAATATTGATGTGTGTGAAATATTCATGGCGAGGTGTGCAACTTGCTGATTTACTCTGTTTAAGAAAAGAAATGCAGATCCAGGTAGCAAGTGTTTAGGAGCTTCGGCTTCCCTATAATCCGCGGTGGCTGTATTGCTTGGTCAGATGGAGTACCCACTTTGTGGGTCTGTGTGATAATGACTGGGCTTCATGCCTCAGCAATTCTAAATTACATGCATAACAAAACTTGTGAATTGTCTCAGACAGTCATGCAATAATGCCCCTAGCCTGCAATATGCACACAATTAAGCATGCTGTATTAACTAAAGAATGGACACGTGGACAATAATCAAGGTTCAGAATTAAGATTGCTTGCTGACCAGACAATGAAAAATCCACAGTGATTTAGTAGTCCACCACTTTTCCCAGCTGTACTTGGAGTCTCCACATATCAAGTTTTAATGGCAACACTTTCCAACATCACTTATCTTCATCAGTTCAGCTCTTAGGAGCTTGTAAACCATTTCTAATCTAAAAATCTTCGGTTTTTGGGTTTGAGTCATAAACAGACTCTTTTTTTTTCTAGGAATTTTCGGCTTTACAGTGGAGTAACAAAAATGCCATTTTTAAAAAAATGAATTAGAGAAGTTTTTAAAAATTGAAATCAAATTTTTAATCTAATTCAAATTATTTTATGTTATTTTAAAAATCATTTTTATATTTTAATGTTTATATTTCATATATATTTTTAAAGAATTTTAAATAGTATTTTGCATTCATTTCTCTCATGTTCGAAAGAGTTCTATTATGCTATTTCTAGTTTTCTGAACTTTTTATTGTGTTATAGTGTTGAATATTCATCAAGCAAATGAGCCGCACCATTTTTTTTATCTAAACACATGATTTCCAGCACTCTCTACGTTTGGTTTCCATTGCGATGGAAACTATTGTTTTAGAGAGTTTCTTCTATGTCGAAATTTTAGTGACATCCCGTGGGAGGGACTCAGTGATTGGTCATCTTCTCCAGGTTGTGCACATTCATGAGAAGAAAGTCACGCCCACCTTCACTGCTTAGTATAACTAGTCCTAGCAGCTTACCGATCAGACACAGTGCTCTTGCAGGACATGAGGCGCTGCTTTCTCACATATTCAGGCATATTTTTATTTTTACATTTCATTTATTTAATCATTTTCTTAACCACTTCGTCCAATTAGGGGTCACAGGCAGTTGGAGCCTATGTCACAATCACTGTGTGAGAGGCGTACACCTTGGAGAGGTCCCCAGTCCATCACAGGGCCATTTATGTATCTATTTATCTATACACTTATTTATTCAGTAAAAAAAATAAGTTTATGGTTTTTACCAAGAAAAAAAGAAAGATGTAATTTTGACAATGGACAGAGTTAATATTAAGAATGTTCCGAGTTTAGGTTTTTTGGCGCAGTAATAGATGACAAACTGACATAGAAATCTCACATAGCCCATATTTAAACAGTGATGTCAAAGAATATCACTGAAGAAAGCAAAGTGTATTGAAAATTTTGTGTTGTGTTGTTCACTTATCCTGGCATATTTAAGTTATTATGTGGAAGTGTAGAACAGATAAGTGAGTAATATAGTTATTAAATAGTTTATTTTACAGAAAAAGATCAGTCAGAATCATTCACAAAGCTGAACCAAGAGAACACACCAACTCACTGTTTATTAAGTCAAAACTTATGAAACCCAGAGATTTAGCTGAGTTACAGACAACCAAAGTTATTGTACGTATAAATCAAGAATTAAAGTGTTACCAGAAAGTTTACAGAAGTTACTTTAGTTCAGAGGATCAGGAAAATAGAAGAAAATTTGAACTTAAACGCCATTTTGTAAAGTCTACTTTAACACAGATGTGCATTTCAATGGGTCGTGTCAAATTATGGAATGTGTTACAGATAAGTTAAAGGTGTGTGAAGATATATTTCCATTTAAAAGAAGGTATAAAAGTAAAATATTTCGGGTATATAATAAAATGAGTGGTGGATATTATATAAATCTTAAATGAGTGTGATAGATTATTTACCTTTTTTTTTTCTTGTCCAGTATATTTAGCTGACAGACCATTTATCTGTGTTTTTGATCAAGAAAGGGGCAGGTATTATAATTTTTCCTTCTCTCTGCTACTTTTCTATCATGGTAGTGCAATAAGATGTGTTTTTAAATTGTTTTGATTTGCTGTAATGTGATGCTGTGCAAAGCCATGTGTGAAATGAATCAAATGAAATGGAAACAATTCATTTATCGGCTGCATTAAAATAATGAGACAGTATTGTATTTCATGGTTCTAAAGCAGCAATGGTCACCTGCAATAATCAGTTTTGTGTAAATACGTACATAGATACAGCAATAAATTAATGAAAAATAAAAAGATAGTAAATAAATCTGAAGAAATGCATGAAGTCCTAGACTAATTGCATTGTCATTTCTTTTTTACATATAATTCTATATTTCAGAATAGATTTCTTTCTTTTAATCCAAATGTTATCATTACGATCCTAAGTAGATAAGAATTACATTATCTTTACAATAAATATATTGATCTCATAATGACATGTTTTAAGACATAAACATATATAACATAACCAAGCTTCTACCAAGTTATTTCTCATCATTTTTATAGCTGAATCAGATAAAAAAAAAAAAAAAAAGCTTGGACATGGACAGCTGGAAGCATCCAGTGACCACCAAACTATTTCTTTGTGCCTTTCAACTATTAATTGCTCCGTTTACATGGGAGTTTTAATTCCTGCTTATTTCTGAATAAAAGTTAATTCCGCTTTAAACAGTTTAAAAACGACCATGTAAACACTTAATTCCTAATGCAAATTTCAATTCTGATGTAAGTGGATGGTTTATTCCCATTGTAATTCCAAACTATTTAATTCCTCTGTCATGTAAACCTTAATTCCACTCTAAATTAATTCTGGTCGTTCTGCACATGCTCGTTAAGCCTGTTACATATTCCACAATAAGCGAGAACTTTTTTCTTCTTCTCGAGGCTCCGAGAAGAAAATGACGTCATTTTGTTCTCGTGGACGTGTTTGAAGACAGTTCTTGACACACCGGGCTGGCAGAACTTTTTTCTTGCGTGGCTGCGAGAAGTATCGTGTGATTGGTCGGACATTGGAGGTGGGCGTGGTTAACACAGAGAAAGCATGAAGCGGAGTTGCTGCTTCTGTGTGTTTGCTGTTGCCGGCAAAATGGATTGTTTTGATAAAACAGCTGATCGAGGTGGTGAGAAAGTACGAACATTTTTACATGTGGCATTAAAACACTCGGACCCGGCCACGTGCACGACCCGCCCTGCCGGATACGAAGTTACTCGTTAAATATGAAACTAGAAAAGCACAATGTTAAAGAATCATTTTTAAAAATTCTGTGATCCGGATCATCAGTTTTTCATTTTTACATTTGCAACAACTCTTGAAATATTTATTAAAATCCGTCCGTAACCTTTTAAGTTATCTTGAGCAAAAAGACGGGGAAAACACCCTCCTTGGCGGAGGTAACAACCAGACCAGACATCGCCCCCCCACAGTGATCCCTCCCTGCTGCAGACGTGCTTCTCGTGGAGTATGTATGGACCTGCCGAACAAGACGTTTTTTCTTGTTCTTGCAGCCTCGAGAACAAGAATTCAGTTCTTGCGTCTCGTGGAGTATGTAACAAGCTTTCCCTTATCCTGTTCCGATGACACGTTGTTTTGCCTCCCATGTTCGGTGGTCTATCTTTCTTCTCCTTCTCAGTTTCTGCATGAAGTGAAGTAGTATGCTAGTGTTGAGCTGGTACTTCAAACTTATCATAGAAATAGCGGCAAAACCGGTACTTATTTAGTTTTTAGAAGTAACGACTGTTTATTTCCGGTATACGTCATACGTCATGTGCACCCTCTGTCCAATCAGAACCCTTCCCAACCCGCCGCTCTAAAGAGGAATTAAGAAAGGACGTATTTCATGTAAACCTCTATTCGGAACTATGATTTACATGTAAACTTGTAGGATAATAATTCTGAATTATTTAATTCCAAATTATTAATTCAGAATGGCCCTGCAATGCACTGGCGAGCTGTCCAGGGTGTACCCTGCCTTTCGCCCAAAGCCTGCTGGGATAGTCTCCAGCTTCTCCGCAACCCTGAATTGGATTAAGTGGTTAGGAAAATGAATGAATAATTTGGAATGAAAAGCATCATGTAACCGCAGCCACTAACTTGTCTGATGGGACCTGATCTTTTTTTTCATTATGTAAGCACGCAGACAGCAGTAAGCTACACTAGTTAGCGTCTTTCAGTCAGTGTTAACACATGTGGGACACTTCAAAGAGTTGTAAAAGCTGAGCGTGACCTCCAGTAACTTTACATTAACGTTCCACTTCGTAGCCCGCTGCTTCCCCCTTTGATTACAGAAAACATGCAAATTTCTCTCCCTTCCCATGCAGAAACACCATGACACTCACACACAGTGAGATAAAAAGCTCCTTGCTCCACAGAGGTGGAGCTCAGAACACAAATGTCCATAAAGACATCAGATTTATTGCTGATTTTCTGCTTGATCTGCGTTTAATGGCGAAGAATGTAAAGTATGAGAGTGGCCAATTTCAGGGAGCAAATTACTCACTTGGGTTGAGTCCTTTATGTGTTTGCTGAGTGCTGAATTTAAAGACCATTAACATTCTGTTGGTCCAGGAGTTTGAGAGATGGATCTCTGATAAAAACCTCCCACCTCCAAGTGTGGAAACTGTTGACATTTCAGAGGACCGCCGTTACGCTGCCGAGGCTTCAAATTCATTAAGTCCATCTGCCAAAGCTGCACGTGCTCCTTCATTCTGCACCATGTTTTCTGTAATATTGAGTGAGGAGATCATAGGTGCACTTCATTTGCATTTTTTGCAAAGAGATCTTTTATGGAAAAAGAACCAAATGTGTCATGTATCATATCAGAAGCAAGAAGGAAGTGTTGCAAAGCCCAGAGATGGAAAAGATATGATTTACCCTGGTATTTGTGAAAAGAGACTAACTGTTGAGGCTGTGTTTCAGCTACGGGGGGAACACACTCCTCAGCCTCCCTGGTAAGGTCTATTTAAGGGTCCTGAAGAGGAGGCGAATGGGACTATATGTACTTTGTGGACTTGGGAAGGGTATTCAGCTGTGTCCCCTTGGGGAGTCCTGTGGGAAGTGCTTTAGGAGTACACGTTATTGGACCTTCTAATAAAGGCCGTTCGGTCCCTGTACAGCTGGTGTCTGAGCTCAGTCTGCATGGCAGGCAGTAAGTCAGACCCAGTTCAGGTTAGAGACTCTGTCATGGCTTCCCCTTGTCACTGATTCTGTTCATATTATCGGATGGAATATTTGGATGCAGACATGACATTGAGGGGGTCCAGTTTGATGGACTCAGGACTGTTCCTACAATTATCCAGTAACTTCATGGTTGTCTCAACCTTTTTATGTCTCACTGAACAGCTGAGGAGTCCTGCTGTCTGTCGGTAGCATTGCTGCTTTAAAAGGGTCCTATTATGGTATTTCAAGTTTTCTGAGCTTTCTACAGTGTTACAGTGTTGAATCCTCATCAGACATGTGAACGGCACTGTTTTTTATCACCTAAACGCATGTTTGAGTTTGAGTTCCAGCACTCTCTGCGTTCGGTTTCCATGGCGACAAAAAACGCATCGTTTTAGAGTTTTTTCTACTTCAAAATCCTTGTGACATCCCGGGGGATAAGGTTCGGCGATTGGTTACCTTCTACTGGTTAACAAGGGCATGTACAAATACATCAGGCGGGTGGAAAACGTGGGATAAAGTTATGTCCAACGATGGCTGGTGAGTTTACCAAAGAGAGACATCCTGCTGCATTCGTTGCTGTGGGTTGCTGTTTTCCACTTCGTTTCCAGGGTCTGATTCAGGTTCCAACATGTAGGGCTGTATGCTATGTGTTGACATTGTATTTGTTTTTTTATTGAGTTCATATGAGCCTAATCCTTATGAGATGTTACAATGACGGTGAAAGCAGTTGCGGTGCGCGCTCCCGATGTAGTGCAGTGTCGGGAGGCGGGGCTTAATGCGGAAGAGTCTCAATCCACTCGTTTTGCCCGCAGGCTGATATGACAGCCTACGAAGAGGGTCAGTCTGAAGTAAATAAAGCGATTTGTGACAGTAACTCGATCAATCCTAGCCCTTCTGGTCTCAGGAATAAAAATGAATTAGCCTGAAATGCACATAATAGTTCCACTTTAAGTCCTGTGTTACAAACTAAACAGCTCTGACTGGCTCTGCTCTTGCATTTCTTGCAACAAAACTGGCTGTCTGCGGCATGACTCACTCTCTTCCCAGAGCTAGCATTAGCTGGATCCAGACCACGGTGCTGACGGAGGTTGTGTCTTCAGTCAGAACTTCAGGAGCAAAGAAAAGAAAGGTGGACATCAGTAGTTGTGAGGATCACTGAGTTTGGTTCTGCGAGGGCAGCAGTCCTTCAGGTTTTCGATCCTCCTTCAACACACCAGACTCACATTAATGAGACATTGTGCAGAACTCCATGGGGCTGTAATATCCAGCTGATGGAGCAGAAATACACTGAAAAGCCTGCAGGACTGAGACCCTTGCAGGACAACATTGAGTAGTCTTGTTGTAGACTTAAGGGTGCATTCCATAGACTGTATATAAAGAGATGGACGGAGTTTCCATGACGTCACTCATAGGTTTCTGAAGAGCTGAATTAAAGCTCGGTGGGCGGTCCCTACCGTCGCCATGTTGGCAGCGTCATGCGCGTCGTCTCACCCGGAAAATACAAATATGGGCAAAGAGGTGGAGCTGAGAGGGGGGCTGTGAGCGTCATGGCGGATGATTGACATCGAGCGAACTCCGAGCTTTCTATAGCTAAAAGCTAACCAAGCTAACCCCGAGATAACGGGAGCTAACCAGCTAACGGAGGTAAGCGAGCTAAAGCTTAGTCACGTTATTAACCGGCTAAAAACCGCGATTGTTCTACGTTCTGCTGACTTGAAGCCGGATATCGGTACCTGTCAATCAAAAGGACACGCCCCTAAATATGCTGAACTTCGAGATTAAATAACTTTTAAACGGGTGAGTTAGAAAAAAATTCACTCCCCCCCACAGTTGTCATGAAGGTAAACCTGACCTATAAACCGAAAATGGATTTTTGAACCAGGCTGTAAACATGTTTATTTCGTCCGTGAAGTTGGCCTTTTTAACATGGGAGTCTGTGGGGATTTGCTCTGTTTTGCAGCCAGCCCCTACCAGATGAATGGGGAACTGCCGTTTTATGCACTTCCGCATAGGCTTCACTTTTTACCGCCGGTGCTTGGTGCATTCACATCAGGAGAGTTCTTTAGACCCGGTCCGATTAGGCACTCGGCTCAGTTGAAGGGGGGTGTTTCCATGTGAACCGAGACCGTTTTCACGCTGCACTTTGATCAAATCGGCCAAACCCTTAGAATAACATATCTCCACCCAGACCAAAGGGGACGCTGCATCGATATTTAGCTAAAGAGAGGACAAGACCCACTTGAAGAAGAAAACTCCATTTTTGCCCAGTGTTGCCAGATTGGGCGGTTTTCCGCCCATTTGTTCTACTTTTTGTTACACCAGGCGTGGGGAAAATGCATTGGGCAGGTGTATGACATTTGAGCTGCTTTTGCCCACATATGGCGGGTTTTTAGTATTGTTTTTTTTTTTAGTATTGTGAAAACAGCACAACATACTGATTCACGCTTTCTTCCTTGTGAAGATCACTTAAGGCACGTGGAAGACATACGCTTTAGAATGTCAGGCACGGGTCTGTAGGCACTTATAAAGGGGGTGGGGTGCCCCCGTGCCAGGCACGTGATTGGTCTGTCTTGGACAGACTTGGTGGTAAAGGAGCTTCCGTGATTGGTCACTCCAGAGGGCGCTTCCCATAGTGAGATACCTCAGAACCAGGGTTATAGTAACCTAACATTTTCAGCACTGTGTGGAAAGAGCTGCTGCGACATATTAATCATAGCAATGGCGTGTTTTGCAACATATGTAGCCTATTTGGTTGATTTACTGTGCTCTTTGTTGGTTGCAATTTGCGATAAAATATTTGTCAACCATTTATCTGTAGCTATTTGATGCAGATAGGAAGCTCTGGATACTTATGAGTGTTATCTATTGTCTGTGTAAATATTTTACGGTTTCACACGGGCGTCTGGCAACTTTGTGGTTTGGGCTGGTTTTTATTGGACTGGGAGGGTTTTAAGCTATGATTGGGCTGGAAACTGTTAATCTCATCTGGCAACACTGTTTTTGCCACTTGCGAGCTAAACATGGAGATGAAACCTTCGCTGTTTTGGGTTTTTTTGTTATGTTTATTTTGTCTAATGCAAGTATACTGCAGAAATACACTGCAACCATGGACGCAGTGTGAACAACAGATGAGCCAGTAGACTGTTAATGCTATCGCTATGTATTTACCCACAATACAATGCTACAGCAAATGCATGATGTGACTTTTTTTTGTAGTCCACTTACTGTATTTGATCTGCTTGAAACAGACCAAGACCTGCACATGTAGGTAGACCGGGTCCGCTTTTTTGATCCAAATTCATTTGGTGCATTCATATTTCCTCAAATTAGGCGGACTTTCCGAGCAAACAGATTCGGATTCAAATCAAAGGCTGATGTAAATGTGACCTTTGTCAACATAAAAGTCTGCCGGCCCTTAAAAGCCAAAAACTTCTTTTCTCAGCATGAATCATTGTGTCATTTTGTCAGGTTAAAGCTGCACGGTCGCTCAGAGAGAAGAGAAGATTCTGAGTCAGGTAAGCTTTAGTACTCAAAGTAAATAGTTAAAACCTAATCAAAGGTAAAATAAGGCATACTGAAGTGTTTACCTGACCTTCATGTAATATTGTACAGACAAAATAAAAACATCACCATTTAAACAGCTTTTTTTAATTAAAATGAGAGTAAGAGTATTTATAATTATGTGAAAATGAATGTTTCCTCAAACATCAAAACTCCCATCCAGTTGCAATTTGTCAAAGAATTTTAAAAAAATATTATTTCAGCTACATGGATGATGATGATGTACTTTGTACAAATGGTTTCACTCTGTCTGACTAATTTAAGTAGTGGATTTTTTGTACTGTGTGATTAAAGTACATTTGTGTTGATGGAAGTGTAAAAAAATGTCAATCTCTGAATATTTTACATTAAAACTTCTCAGTTAAGATGTCTTATCATCTCAATTATATGATTATTGCAAATAAATATTATAAGTGGAAGAAAACATTTCTTTCTGGAGACTGTGTGGACTACTTTCATGTCCACGTGTCAAAATAAAAACCTGCACCCTTGTCTCCATGGAGACGTGGCCATCAAGAAGCCACTCTTAAGGAAGGGAAACATGGAGAGCATGTAAGGTGAATCACATGACATCAGAACTGGACTAAAAATCATCGACAACAGGTCTGATACATTAATCCTTCTCCTAATGTTATTGAAGAATTGTAGAAGAATCTTCATAGTTTGAGGCACTTTGTCTTTCTAACATCAGACATGAAGAATAAAAAATGTTATTCAAGGCTTGAGAACATATGAATAAAGGAATAAAACGCAGATGAAATAAGGTAGGAGCAAGCAGACAGCAGGAGGAGTCTGTGTGTTCTGCACTGTTCATGAATCTGACAGTTTCAGGCGAGAGCTGGACCTCAGCGGAGATGTTCTGGCCCGAATGTTGCACCTTTTCTCAGAGGGGAAGGGAGCCAACAGTTCCAATGAAGGATGGGTGGGGTCTTTTCATAATATCAGAGGCCCTGCACCCTGCAGCGACTGATGTAAATGTGAATCTACACCCGGTGATGTTACCAGCTGCTTTAACCACCCGCTGCAGCTTCTTCCTGTCCTGTGCAGAGCAGCTGCCAAACCTCACTGTGATAGGCTGGAATAAAACAATCTCCTTCTTGCATCTGTAGGAGGCCGAGGTTGGGAGAACAAGACCAGCAACGTTTATTTTCCTCAGAAAAATGCCCGTTGCTGTGTCGTATTGGTGGACCAGGAGAGGCCAGGGGCCAGGGTAGCTGAAGCTGCACACCACGCTGACTGCTGTGCTCACAATAAAAGTGGGGAATAGAAAATGAGACTGAAATAAAAGGCAGCCAACATCCAAAGAGGAGCCTTGAAATATCCTTTAAGAAGCCAGGAGAGCTCTTCCCAAAGACTGCTTAATGAAAACACCACAAAGCTTGTCTGAGAAGGTCCAGACTGTGTAGAAGAATAAAAGACCAAACCAAATATTGGATTTCAAACTTCTTAAAACTCTCTCTTTGCCTCACACTGTATTTATTTATTTATAAGATCGCTGCACCTTCCTCATTATCCTGACAGCATATAAATAAATAAGGTAGTTCACGACTTTCGGCACAATAATGACCCAAAATGGTGTGACTGGGAGGACATGTCAATCAGATCGCACATCAAGTTGTTTTCAGCAAGAGGTTGATGTGCCAACCTGAGAAACACGTCGGATTTTTAAGACCCAAAATACTCCTTCCTGCTCGCCAGCTGGCTCTTATCTGTTTCTGCCAGTATGAGCAACACAAGATGAAGAGCATCTTCTGGAAACAGCCGCATCCTTTGGCAGTAAACAGGGTGGAAGAACCACACCTACTGTAGCTGATGCAACGTCAACTTCTGCTGCTGTTGCCTGCTTTGCTTTTGATCCAAACATTACATCTGTTTCCGTTCGCTAGTATTTCTCCCCTGTTGATACGAGGATATTTGTAAGCTTCCAAGTGAGAGATCTGAGAAACATGTGTCGATCAAGCTGCTCCCACAGAGTCAATACAGGGTCCAGGTTTTTGTTTTTTTTTTTAGAAATAATTGAATTTGCCCCTTTAAGTATTGAGCTGCCGTGACAGCTGAGCTGATGGAGCTGCTTGGCTTACATTTGTCTTGCTTGGTACGTGTAAACTTATGCCATTTAACTTTCTTAGTATCAGGATTTGCCACTGTTTTGGCTCTGTGTATTTCTTCACGTGCCCTTATGTAGATCAAGCAGCACAATAACCCCTCCACCTCCCACAGTGTTGCCCTGAAGCGCGTCAGAGACAGCGAGCTATGACTTGAGGTGCACAGTAGGGTGGAGAAAACATTTCCAGGGGACGTAGCTATGGGACAGTGCCTTGCCTCCTGACTCGGGACACACACACACACACACACACACACATCTCAGAGAGCTTCAAAGCCACAGCGCGCGGCAGGGAACCCGCCAGGTAGGCAGACTTTTACCCACTTCTACACCCGCTTCATCTCGCGCTCTCCGTGCGTCTGAAACACATGTGAGCTGATGGAGAGGAAGGAGGCGGAGGAGGAAGAGCTGGTGGGGGGGGGGGGACTCCGTGGTAAAGTCAAGAGGCACGTGTTTGTTTTGGAAGAGGAGATAGTCGTTAAAAGCGGATCCACAGACGCTTTTTGTACACGCGAGCTTTTGCGTGGGACAGTACATGCATATTTAATCAACGAGTGGGCAGCGGGGATGCTGCGCGGCGGCTCACCAAGTGGGCCAGTAAAACCAGTCCACTGGAAAGGCTGATGGGGACAAGTTTATTCCTGATCAGCTGTGCACGTCTCGCGCTGATGGAAGACCTGCTGGAGGTCCGCGTGCTGCGGGGCACACCAACTTGTTTGATGGCTGGTGGGAAATCTGTGGGATGGAGAATGAAGAAAAATCCACGATAGATTTGCGGAAAGCAAATCCTTTAAGTTTAAATAGATTTTATTCTTCGTGTTTCTACATTTTGTGACTTTTTTTTTTTTTTTTTTTTTTTTTTTTAGAGTTGCAGCCTGGTTTCTGTCCGCGGTAAACCTCCAGGTGTGTTTAGGTGGTAGATATAAACAAAGTCAGCACGTTTCACAGTCTGCAGCAGCTGAGCGGTGCTGGGCACCAGCAGCTCCACCAGTACCACCAGCACCACCAGCAGCAGCAGGTTGGGGAGGGTGGTTTTTTTGTTGTTTTTTTTTTGTTTTTTTGGAGCACCGACGACGCACGTGAACGGCGCAGGACTCGAGACCACGACGATGCTGGTGATGCTGGTGTCTCCTGCCGGGTGGTCCGGAGGCAGTCGACGCTGTTGCGCGAGCGAAGGTGTGTTTCTGAGGTGCTGAAGAAGCGTCGTTGTCTCCCGCCCCCCGTTTCCTTTCCAGTCGAGACGACACGCGTGAACTGACGTGAATGCTGAGCAGCACCACACGGCACACCGGTTCAGCGGGTTAACGCAGCCCCCCCCCACTCCCGCACACCTACCCCTCCTCCCGGCCTGAGTAAATGGGACCGCACGTCGTCCGAGCGTTTGAAACATGGAGAGAATTTTCCTGCTCGTCCTCGGCTGTGTCGGCGCATCTCGAGTCACAGCGGGTAAGTTTGTGTTTATGAGAAATTACAGGGACGTTTCCACGAAGCGCGACGGATAATTTACTGGGCAATTGAACGCAGCACGCGGGAGGTTTCCATCGGCATGTGGGGTTATCTTCTGGAAGAAACGGAGCTGGTTTGCCTAGCCTGTTGTGTGTGTGTGTGTGTGTGTGTGTGTGTGAGTGTGTGTGTGTGTGTGTGTAAAGGATGATTGTGTTTGTAAGATGCCAGGTAGAGCTAATAAAAGAAATATGGAGGTGTGAATTTGGTGGTCTGAACTATTCACACGACATGTGGATTTTAGTGGGCTTAACTGACCTGTGACTATACTGTCTGTCTTTGTATGTGTGTGTGTGTGTGTGTGCGTGTTTGATGTGAGCCAAACTGACCTTTTAGATCTCATTTCAACTGCTGCACACACACTCACACAAGCAAACAACCATAATCTGCCAAAGCTCTTTGTTGACTCCAGCTGTATTTTAATAGTCAAAGTAAAAAAAAAAAAAAAAAAAATGTTGTAGTCTTTTTTTTTGTCTCCCCACTGCTGATCATTACCAGATATTTTTATTCAAAGTGGGACTAATGAACTGCCACTGGGCGCTGGAAACACATGATTAGACTGCTGAGGAGTGACAGCAGCCTTCTCTCAAACCAGATCCATGGAAACGTCACTGATGCATGCCGATTGACTGTGAGTGCTGGTTTTTCCAACATGTACTGTACGAGCGCATCCATAAAACATGCTTTTTAGAGCCCATGCTGCACACCGTTGACCACTCACAGCGGTGGAGTACCATACTTCACTCCTGATACACTCCTGCCATCAACATGCACCTCTGGTTTGCTTGACATCCTCCCACTTCACAGCCTTTCCACTGGTGATGGATCACCGTGCTGCTGCTCTCACACACCCACACTTGTGCGATTTATTGATACAAATAATTTAATTTCAAGCTCCAGGTCTTGAGTGTTTTTGTGCAACACCAAATATATAAAAAAAAAAAAAACACATTATTTTTCACCGTTTGGAGTTTACAATTAACAGTGGCGATTACAATAAAATTTTCTCTGTAGTTTTTTTACTCCAAACATTTTAATTTCACCGTTTATGAATTTCAAAGGCGTCACATTAACTGCAGTCTTACTTTCTTATGTACACTTCAAGTCTTTACTGGGGAATTTACGAGTCAATTAGTTATTGCTTGTTAAAATCTTTAGAAATGTGTGTGATACCATAAGTTTACACACAAAAATCCTACATCTTAAAGCCGTTATTTACTCTGTGTTCAAACTCGCTCAAGGAGAGGATATTATAATGTTAATCCTTCAGCATGGTGGACGTATGTTATCATTGTTTGTCTGTCTTTCCGTTGGACAACATGGTTATGCACGAAGCTGCCAGGCTGGTTGTCATGCAACATAGTGGAGAGATGACTCACACACAATGAGAATCATGAAACTGCTGTGTGGATTTAGATCACCACCATTAACAAAGTGCAAAAAATAAAAAGAGAGAAAGAAACTGCTTTATAAGCTGGTGCAAGGCGCGGGAGAAGTTGCAGGATGAAATAAAGGCATTAAAATACATTTGCAGTTGCTAATAGAAACATTAGTATAAACCTTTAGGTGTGTAAAGCGATGGATGTTGAAATATTAATGGAGTTACAGCACATTAGAAGAAAATGCATATGTATGTAGACTAAATGTAGTCGGCATGAGAGTTTTAAAAAAAATAAAAGCTTAATTAAAGTGTCTTTACTTGCAAATGGAGCAAAAGCTGCAGCTGTAGCTAATAAGGAATCCAAAAGAAATAGAAACGTAAGATGGGAAGCAAGTCTGACATGAGATGGAACAGCAACGATGAGATCAAGCCCAGTGTTTACGGCACTGAGGGAGATGACAAAAGAGTCAGCCTACTTCAACACATCCCCCCCATAAATTCACTTTAAAGATTCAGTCACTTTTTTTCCCATGACGAAACTCTTTAGTTTTTACCCAGTCTGCTGGTGTCAAACAGAAACTGGGAGGGTTTGAAATCTGCCATTTGGAACGAAGTTGATTCAGTAGGCGACCTACTGGTGACCTCATTTTCCTTTTAGTGAGACACATTAAAAAGAGGTCTGATCATGCCAGTGGTCACAGACCCCTAAGGGTTAAGAAAAGCTGCCATGAGAGACTAAAAATCATAAAAATCATCATCTTTTTTTTTTGCCGTGAGATGTGCTGGCAGGATTTTTTGGACCCCTGGGTTAGGGTCTCTGCATACAGCTTGTTCCAGTTTATGTTACAGATCCTCTCTTCACCTCTCAGTGTTTATTTGGACGAAGCTCATGCATGAATGTGTGAATGTTTGACTGTTGACAAACAGCCAGTTTGTGGATCTGGAACTGTTTGCATCTACTTCAACACGTAGATCAAGACTTCTCTGCAGCTAACAGCTGATATGCAGTATGCTGCTTAAATCCGTTTTGCCATCTGATAAAATACAATTTTTTTTATAAACAGACTAAAAAAAAATATTTCACCATTATGTCTGTTTGCTTATGAAATCCATTACTTTAGATATATAAAAGGAAAAATATCAACACAAAAAAACTCTTAGCATTCGGTGCTGCAAATGTAGCTTCACGTTTTGGCTTGTTTTTGAAGAAAAATGCCAGTTCTGCAAATAAATAGCTGCATATGTCATAACAGTAACAAATTAGCTGGTTGAGTCATTGGTTTATCCCTAATCAGCACGTTTTTGTCAGGAGGTTCAGTGGAAAAGAAGACCCAAATGCAAAACTCAGAGAGTCAGCTGGATCAGAAAGGCGTTCATTTTAATAAAGAAATTAAGCAAACAAACTATTTTGCTGTGGCAAGACAACAATCTACAAAAGAATGATCTAAACAGGAAAATAAACAGAAAATTATACTTTAAGATATACTGAGGGAGCAAATGGCAGATGAAGAACAGGTGGGGTAATCTGAGCCAGGTGAAAGAGAACTGGGATGAACTGGGATGAAGAATGAAAATGGAAGTAAAACTGGCGACAGAGCAGAGGAGATAAAAACCAAATTAGAGACCAGAGCAGGAGCTGTGAAGAAGCACGAACATTAAATCAGGACAAGCAGAAGCAGAGAGTAAAAGAACAGATGAGGCGTCCATGAGGTGCTCAGAGAGCTGCCTTTGTGAGTTTTGCAGGCTGGTACGTCCAACTCCGGCCCTCAGGGGGCGACTATCCTATAGGTTTTACACTCTTTTTGCTCTGTTGGATCCATTTCATATGGATGAGGTGTGTTTGGAAACCTAAAAGCTGCAGATCAGTGACCATAAAGGACCAGAGCTGGAGATCCCATAATGTTTAGACATGATGGCCCTCGTAAATCGGATTGTGGACAACATGAAACCCAACCTTTTTTTTTTTTTTTTTTTAGCCATACAAGGATGGATTGATTGTGATTAATTAGTCTTGCAAATAAAAGACACAGTTTGAAGGGAAATCACGATCCTGGATTCTGGTTTTTAAATAAAAAGTACAAAGCAGACGCCGCGCCGCTGACTACCACGTCATCGTATGCAGTAGGCATGTGCGTAATGCGCGTGACTTTGGCTATGATTGGCCGATTGGTATGACCGACCCCTCTTTCTAATTGTGTGATACAGTAGAATCATGCTGATGTCATCATGTTTACATAAATGTGACCAATCGGCACAAAGCAGGAAATGTTTGTGACGCTGAATGACTGACACCTGTTGTCGTCCATTCAAACTGATGTTACCGGGCAGAAAATTGTCATTTTTTTCTGCCTACCTACTCCCGAAGCACAGTGGGAAACGTAATTGCTTTACTGAATGCAGTTTTATGTCAGTCGATTAAAGTTTTGGAGACAAAATAGCAAAGGTAAAACAGAATATGTAATGATGTTTTTCAAACCTGATGCATAAATCAGCCTTCTTTTGACTCTGGTTGAGTGAATCTTGGTCATAGCGACATTAAACTGGTGTGTTTGGAATATGTGGGATGTGTGCTTTCAGTAGAGGTGCTGTTTGTTTGTTTCCATGACGCTGGGTGGACACGAGGGTCCAATATTTTTGTTTACGTATTTCTGCGGACTTTGTTTACGGGGTCTTTTAATCTGCCAAGGAGGTTGTGTTTTCGCCAGAGTTTGTTTGTTTGTTTAGTTGTCTGTTAGCAACATTACTCAAAAAGTTATGGATGGATTTTGATGACATTTTCAGGATATGTTGGGGGTCTCACGAGGAACAAATTATTACATTTTGGTGGAGATCCAGAAGAGATCCTGGGTTTGGGATCACTTTGTAGTTATGTTGGGTGTTAATCACAATATGCTTGGCGGAGGTCTGCGCTCTCCGAGTGTTTTTCTAGCTGTGAATGTTTCTTTTAATAAAATGAACAAAAAAAGTCCTTATAAGGGTAAATAAATGAAATATGATTGCGCTGAACGTCTCAGAGCTTAGAGTCTCTTGCATACTTAGCCATATATGCAACAAGTTACTTGTTCTCGAGGCCACGAAACAAAATGCATCATGGTGTTCTCATTGACGTGATTGAAGAAATCTTGCAGCTTTTTCTCGACACATCAGCCAAGCTAAATTTTTGTCCATGACGGGCTTCGATAACTATTGTGTGATTGGTCGGACATTTGAGGTGGGCGTGGTTAATGTGGAAAACAATGACAGAGTGTTGTCGCTTCTGCAGTTTCGGTGATGTGAAGTTGAAAGGATTGTTTTAATAAACAACTGATGAAGGTGGTGAGAAAGTACGGAAATTTGGCATTTGAAGAAACCCAGATCACCGGGTGCACAACCCACCCTGCTGCGGACGAAGTTTCTGTTCAATATGAAGTAACCAGGTTGACTGTTCATTGCACATAAACACAGACAGTATTTCCCACCCCACTGCAGACAAAGCATGGAGTGTGTATTGATTGAAACTAACCTTGTTGTTGTTTTTCTTCTTGTGGACTAAGAAGGTCGGCTGCTGTTTAAATAGATGAGAATTAACTCTGAACCTTTTAGACTTCAGATTTTTAGGTGATATAACCACGTCCAAAACTTTGGAATTCATGATTTGACTCCATTCAGGTATTTCAAAACATCTGCAGCAGGAAAATCAGACCAAATCAATGAGAAAGAGAGGTAGGCTGGCAGGGCTGAGTGGGTGCGTACTATAAAATTACATTAGAGTGACGTCTTTACAGCGTCCGTGTTTATAGTGACTCATAAACTGCAGGTTAATCCCAGGAAAGGAAAGATAATGTTTCCATGTAAAATCTAAATTAGCTCTCTAACACATTAATCTTAACGAGGCCATAAATCTTGGTGGGTAATTTTCTGAGCCGCTTCGCAGGTTTTAGTTCACAGAAGGCAAAACAAAGCAAAATCAATGAATCAGTTGAAAGAAAACTTTAACTGATGCAAGCGCTGGAAAAGCTTCTGCCTTTTTTATTCACAGTTTGAGAGACATTATTTTTTAACAACGAGCAAGGAAAGCAGAGTTTTTCCAGCGAACAGAGGGTGTGTTTTTGTGCTGCAACAGAAAAAATGTTGGAGGATTTTGGCAGCCACCTGCCCATGATGAATTTTCTGTGAGTGCAGTGTATTATATGTGAAGGGCTTAGCCATCTAGCATCCATACAGAAGTCAAGAGCTGCAGCTGCACGAGCCAGAGTTTGTAAATTCACCCCCATCTTCCATCTCTCACTCGGAACAGACTTCCACTGCGTAGGTTTATGAGCTAATCAGTCAGAAAAAGGCAGAAAAACACAAACAGATCTGATTCTGTGACATTCATGCAGTTTGTCACAAACACTCAAACGCAAATGACAAAAAATGGTTTGTGCTTTAAGGGTTGTTCGGCAGACACATCGCGCTGCATTATTCATTTAAGTAATTCAGACGCTACCTTCAGGGCTCTGATGTTATTGTTTCCAGACGCCAGCTTAGTCACATGTTCGAAATTAGATGAGTGATCGCCGCTGTGGAGACACAACGTCCACAGAGCATGTGCAGGACTCACGTTTGCATTGAGTCACGCGTCAGAAACGGCAGCTGAATGTTTTATGATGCATTTTCAGTCGTGGAAATGAAACCCTGATTCAGATTTGTGGCCCTTTAAATTTGGGGGTTACCTGGGGCGGGCTCCTGATTGGAGGGTTGAGTCATCACTGTTACCTGAAAAAAACAGGCTATTTAACAGGACAAAAAGAAGGCGCAAGGTGGATGTTTGATTGCATGTAAGAGTAACTCCAGAGGCAGAAACATTCATTCATTTTAGTTTGTAATAATCAGTTTTTGCTTCTCACATCCAAATCAATGTATTTTGTCTGTAGAAACATTAAACTCAGCTCAACTTTATTTAAATAGTACTTTCTCAAATGCAAGCGCAGTCTTGCAAGTCTTAAACATGAAGAAGAAAAGCACTAAATAGAAATAAACTTTACACATAAAAAAATGGACTTTATGTTTGGTCTGTTGTTCCCTTTAATTATATCAATTTGGTGTCACATTACGTATAAGTGGAAAGCCCGATTACTCACCTAACAGCAAGATATAGACAAGGCAAGGCTTTTTTTTTTTTTTAACTTATTTTTTTATTTTTGTATTACACTTTTCATGTACAACATGGTGTTCAGAAAGCATAAAATGTAGCAAATAGCAAAAGATGATAAAATCAATTAAATTAAATAAAAAATCAAGATAAATTAAAAGTTACTGTGCAGATTTCATACATAGATGCCTCTGAAAAGACATTTTTAACCTGGATTAAGGTGTTTACATTTGGTGAAAGGTTAATCTCCACTGGGAGTTTGTTGCATGTTTGCACCATAACAGCTAAATGCTGAAACTTATGATTGGAGGATAGCAACCCACAAAAATGCCAAAATCTGCTGTAATCTATTGGGATTCTCATGTTTTCAGACCTAAATGCTGACTGGTGTGTTTTACTGATTGGTGTGACTGGTGCCTGATTGACACCTAATTAAGCCCATTTTCCACGATGATCAAAATCTGATATGTAGGAATGATCAGATACTTGTAATAATCTGATCTGAGGCATCTGCATGCACTTCTGAAATATGACGTGAAAAAAAAAATCCATATCTAGTCTCTGTTATTGAATTTTTCTTGCAGTGTTTTAATGTCATTTCCTGTTATTTTCAAAACACTCCTCGTTGTTGAACATGGCGGTGCCCACACTCTTAGCGTTAGCTGCTACTGTGAGATTAAGCCTCTAAAGTCTACAGGTGAATGTTTTACTTGGTTTGTACTCCAACATCCTGCTGCAACATGCCGTCGTGTTTTCCTTTTGTGTCCCGTTCATGTTGTGGCGACATTGTTTCTGTCTTCTTAACGGAAGGCGTTGGGGAAAATAGAAGTGGCACCGCTCTTTGCACAGGCGCAGATGGAAAAAGACTAAATAATTCAGATTAAAGGTTTACATCAGGGATCCTCAGTTAGCGCCAGATCTGTGCAGGCTCTTCCAAATGTCCCTGCTGCAACACACCTGATTCAAATCAGTGTTTTTATCAGTTTTCTGATAAAGGATTTCAGATTTTGTTGGCAGCTCTAATTATCTGATAACTCCACAAATCAGGAAATGATCAGATGTTTGCTGTGCATGTAAACAGGCTCGTTTGGGAATCAGGACACATAACTGAAAAATAAAAAACATAAAAACTTGTGGGATCAGTGTAAGTGTGCTGTAGGTGCAACAGTGACCAACCCAAACCCCGCTGTTTGACCTTCAGCAACTCCTGGTGGAGAAATGTGATGCCATCCCACAGTAACATGTGAGCAGCATAAGGAGAAGCTGCTGTGACAATGTAAAATAAATACATGTAAAAATGGGCCAATATGTTGCTTTTTTCTCATATTACTCTGGGAGGGTGAAATCATCTGAATCAGCTAGAAACTAAAATCAGGCAGGAACTCCAACAGGAGAATATTGCATTTGGCATATTTTAGGGAGGCTTAACAACGCTGTCAGCTGTGTTGCTCATTCCACAGAAGCACCAAGTTATACCTCATTAAAATGGTGATAGATAAGGATTTCCAACAATGCACAAAACAACACCAATTATTACTATTTAAGGAATGAAATGATTGACCAAACAAATGACTTAATTGTTGTGCTAAATTCTGTTACTTTGTGTTTTCGCCTCGTAAAGTTTTAAAAAAGGATTACAATGAACAACTTAAATGCAATAACAGAAGAATATATTAATATCAAAATAGGAAATAAAACAGAAATCCATAACAATAAAAACAAACATAAAAAAACCACAAGTGCAGTAAAAGATCATGTAAATAGAAGCACTTAAAAAAGCAAATTTACTCTTGATCTTAGAAGAAACATGCCGTCTGTGTCCTGCCATTAAAAAGAAAGCAGGACAGCTCAGAGTCCCATTTTAATCCTATAATTTTAGGTACCACCTGAAAGCCAATTACTGAGATTACTGATTAAAACATAAAAAAGAGGAGCTACTAGCAACATCACATTTCAAATTTGTATTTTTTGACGGGGAAATATGTAGAGACAAACAGCGCTTTGTGTTATTTTAGTCTCCACATCAAGTATGTTGAGTTTCTAATTATATTCACCTGGCAGGTATCCTCCGAAAGGTCTCCGAAAAGGTCAAACAGCTTGTTGTTTGTAGAAGAAAGAAGAGAGAATGCAGGTGGACTGTGTACAAGTGTTATGAATCAAAAGATTAAGTTTCAGTATGTACAGTAATCCGGTTTCGACGGAGCCCAGGTTTGGGGCTGGGCTTTGCATTTCTCTTACTGTCAGTTGTCCTCACACCCTGTCACATTTTAATCACCTCCTGATGAGTTGAGCTGATAAAAGTGACAGGAGCAACCATTTTCACATGGTCTTTTTTCGGTACAGATGAGTGTTTGCATTAATACGCTGCTGGTCTTTCCTCTGGAATCGTGTAATTCTCTCTGTCTTTATAAAAAGCCTTTTTTGAGCTCTTTGAGAGCTCGCCAGTGGCTTTGCAAGAAGCAGATGAATAGAACGGTGGCCTTGTGGCTAATAGACAGGGCTCAAATGTGCAGAAGATGGGATTAACAGCCTACAGCTAGACAAAGAAACACAAAGGAAATCATTTAGATTTCAATCTCATGCTGTCAGAAGTGGCTTTGATTGTAAAAATCTTGAAGAAAAAATTTCCTTTTACTGTGTTTGAGGTTTTATCTCCCTTCTTTTTTAAAAACGAAATAAGTGAAACTGATTAGAGAACAGATTGGCACCATCAGATGGACATTAGGCCAGTGGGAGAAAGACACAGTGATGCCAAAAGACTGACGTGGTAGCGACTGCCCGCTGATGCAGTCCGTCATCTGTCCAGTTTCGTGTCTGAATGTGCACAAGTGGAGGAAGGTCTGAGCTATTTGGAGGGAGTAAATGGCATAAAATCCAAAGTTGTCCATGCAGTTCTTCAATTTTTTTCTTCTCCATGCATTTCTTTTCAGGTAATGAACTCCCATCATCTTTCATGAGGGCGAACTCACATCAGCCTTTTTGGTTCGAATCCCGGTGCGTTTGCTCGGAAAGTCCGGTTCGTTTGGGGAAATGTGAACGCACCAAACAAATTCTGATTCGGATCAAAGAAGCGGAGTCTGTCTGCCAACAAACACAGGTCTCAGTCCGCTTTAAGCGGACCAAAAACAGGAAGTGGACTACAAAAAAAAAAGTCACTTCCTGCATTTAACATGGCATTACGCTGTGGGTAAATACAAAGCGATGGCGTTAAGGGTCTGCCTTATCTGTTCAGACTGCACCCATTGTTGCAGTGTATGTCTGCAGTATACTTGCATAAAATTACATTTAAAGTACTCAAAATAGCAATAGTTTCATCCTCTAGTTTTCTTCTTTGCGCAGGGCTTGTTCGCTCTTTTGCTAAATATGAGTGCAGCGCCACCTTTGGTGAAAATGGGGATGTATTATTCTAGAGGTTTGGCTCGTTTGACTAAAGTGCAAAGTGAACACGATCTTGGTCTGAATGGATACACCCCCCTACAACTGAGCCGAGTTCCCAATGGGACCGCGGCTAGCAGACTATCCTGATGCGAATGCACCCTTACATGCAGAATCAACCCTATCCTTCTAAACAGCATGTGTTTTTACTGTATTAAGCATTGTGTTAAAGTTTTCCATGTCTCAGAGCCATGTTCCGACTTGTTGTTTTTAACGTGCAGCAAGTCGGATTTATCCATTTATTATTTATTTACAAGAGGACATTGTTGGAGGAAGAGATGAAAAGGAAGAGCAAAAGTGACAGAGCAAGATGTAAGACAATAGTCAACATAGGACTAACTTTTACTGGATGGGCAGTTGTCAGAGCACATGTAGGATGCAACGTGGATGTCATATTAGCCATCTTTAGGAGGTGCCTCACTGAGAAAATCTGCCAAAGTTGGATTTTTAATGGTTTAAAACTGAATATAAACTTAGTTGTTTAAGAATAGCTACACAACTTTGGCTTTCTGAAAATGCTATCTAAACAAGTCATAATGATCCTCAACATTGCAGTTCTCTACATAAACAAGAGCTGCAGGCTGCTTGCAGAAACTTTGCTGTCTTAACGGCCCTAACTGACCCTGTCAAAGTTGTCAGTTTTGGCTGATTTCAGCTGCACCGAACTCCGCCAAAGAGCTGCTCCATCGGTAGCTCTGTATATATATTGAAAATGAAACACCCACATTCTGAAGGCATTATTGTATTTTCCCCATATACTGTTGCATAAGAATGCCATTACTCTGTGAAATATTTAGGATAACCATTCCATGCTAATAAGCTGAATGTTACTGATTTGGCAACATAGCAGGATACGTAGCGTGGGGACACTTTTTTTGGGGGGGGTTGTCGGCTCTCCTCTTGTCTTCGTATGAGTGCGGCTCTTGTTTAATTAACAGTGAGGATCACTGCACTAATTAGTCATTTAAGTGAGTTTGAAACTCTGAATCTACAGATGTTTTAATCAGAGAACTGGAAGATTCCTGCTCCATTGGCTTCCTCTGCAGCCCAGCAAAGCTTTAAAATACTTTTTTTTTTTTTTTAAATTTAGTGCAGATTCTTTGTGGTATCTGTGGCGGCGCAGATGGTGTCTTTTACATTCATGCAGTCTAAAGTACAGGTGGGTCCCTTGAGGATCACAACTACCTTCACATACTGTAGACACACACCTGTGCTAATTTGTTTCCCCTTACAAAAGTTCTGTCCACTGTTTCAAAAGTTGTGTGTGACACAGAAAAGCCAGGAGTCCTTTTCTTTACAGTTGTATAAATGGGAACGGACGCCCAGATACCGTCTGAAAGCTAACAACCGGTGACAGAAGGAAGGAAAACTTGCTTTTAACAGGAAGAACTCTCAGAAGAGTGGCGACCTGCCAGAGCTGGTTGGACTGAGGAGAGTGGAGGGAGAAAAGACAAGAGAAGTACAGCAAGTAGAAGGCGGGAAAAGCTTTTCAAGGCAGTATCTGCAAATAATAAAAAAACAAACAACTGTGCATCCAGATGCACAGAGAGGAAAGTTTAAACTCCAGGAGGAAGACATAAAATTAATGGCGTGGAGTAAAGGTGTAAGGATGATGGGGTGGTGCCATGAAAGAGAAATACCAGTAGGAGACGTAAGTAGTGAAACGTGGGAATGCGAGCACAACTATTATTCATGTCTCCCCGCTCCACCTGCCTGTGGCACCAATCCTGTAGGCGTTACTATCCCAGCTGTGGCCTCATCAGCCGCCATGCTGGAAGAAATCCGCAAAGAGTGGGAAGCTACTGGAAGTGTGAAGTGAAAGAGGTGGAAAGTGTATTATAGAGTGCTAATATCATATTCATAACTTTATACCAAGCTGTGAGCGCCCTCGGAGTTATCAGCTCAATCTCATATTACTACCGTGCTTGGCGTTGGGGAGGGAGGGAGGGGAGGGGGGGAGTTCGCTCCTGATTTCAGAGTGGGTTTTATTAGCAGTGGGCTTGTCGAGTAATCAGCCTCACGGCGCTCCTTTGCCTTTTTGAATTTGCTGCCTTGTGTTCTCTCTGCACACAATGCTGCATGGTTTCATACCCTGCTTCTGACATTTAATTAGAACAATGCGTGTGTGTGTGTGTGTTTGTGTGTGTGTCATTTAATGAAAAGATGCTGTATTGAAACCCCACCCTCTCTACCCCAGTGCACTTTCATCTGGCATGATTGAAAAATTAATTTCCCGTGAGTAAATAACTCACTTTTCTACAAAGGGACAAAAAAGACCTTCTGGTGCCATTGTTAGCCAGAGCTGAGCTGCTGAGTACAGGCGCAGACTGGACCACGGGGAACACACACCCACTGAGTGGATAACAACTATAAGGGATATCAAGTGCATCGATGAGGACCTTTATCTGACCATCGACTGATGGACAGAGTTAGCTGAAAGATGACACAGAGAGAAGACGTCCTAATGGGGCAACATATGGATGACTGATGAGAGAAAAGATGCTCCAACAAGTCATATTCAGATGTCCGACAGTCAGAATGAGGCCATAAATGACAAGAAAAAAAACATTCTGGCAGGCAACATATGGACGTTTACTCAAAACCAGTTGAGAAGTTTCTAACAGGAAATTGACAAAGCAGCTTTGGACACCAAAGGAAAACTGAAAGTTGTATAATTATTAAATATTATGTTTTGTATTGTAAATGCAGAGAGGTGAGAAACTCCAATGCGGCCACTAAGTTCTTTTTAGATTTGTTTGTTCTTACGTGTTTTTAATGTTTGCAGACACTCAACACTTCCGGTTTTCTACTCTTACTGGCTACTGATCCGATTGTGAAAAGGTTTTAACCTCCCCTCTTGATCCATTTGAGGCCGATCAGCTGCGGAGTTGACAAGGCGAAATTTATATTCTGATTGGACGTTTGATCAGATTAAAAGTGCTCCATGTACACATAGCTACGGACAGCAGCATTTTGTTCTGCAGTTTCTCAGCCCTGGTATGCTGCAGGGCAATGACGTCTCCAGGAACATGTACGATGCCATCACAAGTCTGAAGCTCAGAGTTTTAAGATTTGACATGTTTGCAGAGTCTTTTTAAAATGAGGACTCTGGTAAGAGGAAAAAGTACATTAAATATCACTAGTTGAATAAAATGTTCATCTGAAGCTCTGTAGTTTGATCCCTGGTCTGTCAGTAGCTGCATTTCCATTACACCTAGAATTGCACAAAAACTAAATATCCCAATAAAAACCGTTAATGGAAAAAACTACATTTTGAAAAAAAGAAAAAAAAAAGACCGAAATATTATTAAAAGGTTCTTACGTTCTCATGTGGTGGTTTTTCAGACGTTTTTAAAATAGAGATATATCACAAAAGTGTAATGGAAATGTATGTATCCCCAGATGTGACGTGGGGAGTTGTGACCAGCTCATTTCTGGTAAAGATGGCATAGTATAGAAGAAACAACAGCGCATATCAGAGTTTTAGTTCAGAAAATGAGAAAGAAAAGCTGTAAAAGCCGTAGCAAATTCTCCACAGCAAGTAGAATTTTTAATACTAAATTAATGTTTTAGTTGTAAAATTAACCTGCATTCGGTTAAAGAGACAGTATTCAGGGAATGATGTAATGTGGGTTTGTGTGTGTGTGTGTGTGGGGGGGGGGGGGGGGGTTGCGCTCTGTCCTTGTGTGTGTGTGGGGGGGGTTGCGCTCTGTCCTTGTGTGTGTGTGAGTGTGTGGAAAGAGCTTGTGTATTATTTTTAAATGCCTTGTTATCTACTGTTTGTTTTAATCCTTATGATCCTTTTAATCCTTTGCCCGTGGCATGAAAAGTGCTCAAGAAATAAAGTTTGATTTGATTTGATTTGATTTTAGAAAACCCCAAAATAAGGCTACGTGGCTACCTTGCACAAGCCGGATGAGATTTTATAAGAACAAAACACTGTTCAATGGAAACACCAGCAAATCGCAATTGTTGTTTGTCAAAACTTAATATTGCTTTTATTTAGCAAAAAAAAAAAAATGTAATGAAAACACAGCTAGTGTGTTCTTGGGAAGATTCTGAACCCAAATTTCTCAAACCATTAGCATGTAGGCTAATAGGGACAAAATCGCACATATTTACAGTAGTGTGCAATTTATGAGAGAACATGAGTGTGTGAATGGGTGAATATATTATAGTCTCTCTTTGTCACATTTTTCCACTGGTTTTCCACAAGTTTAAACAGAAATCAAAGAAAATATCTTTGGAGGTCTGGGAATGAGATACTTTTAAATATGACTTGAATGAGTTTTTGCTCAGTGGGTAGGCTCTGTATGACACGCATACATGCTGAAAAAAACCCACTTATTTTAGTCTCACAACTACACAACAGTTTTAAAGGACGTACTGAAATAGCTGAAAACAAAGTACTATAACTACAAGCACCTCATCTGCCCACACTGTAAACCAGCTGACAAGCAGAAATTGTGCGAGAAGCATGAACTAATCAATAGTGGAATTGGATATGAGTGAGTCACAGCTAGGCTACCGTCTCCCCTTTTCACCCATCATCTCCTCACTGCACCCAGTTTCCCATTGAAGTGTCAGCAACACGCAGAGAGCTTTACAAACCAGGCTACAGAGGAGCTGCCAAAAAATCTCTAGTATTAAAGGAAGAGAGACCAAAAAAAGACGGAAGGTGTGTTTGTGTTTGAGGGGGAGGTTTAGCACCGAGCATCCACAATAGTCAGCGAGAGAGGCGTTGAAAACAAAGAAATACAGGAAACATACTCCTTGGATTTCCTCTGACGGGGGGAGGGGGGGTGGCAGCTCCAAATCCACAACACCTTTATGAAAACAAACGACAGAACAAAGTAAACAAAGCATCCATTGGGGAACTTCCTTTTCCAAAGTGGAAAATGGTGGCGTGGCTGCAAAACAGCTGGCAGCCGGTGATGAACCAAGAATCATGGGCAATAAATTATAAAACACGACACAGCGTAACACTGTGAGCAAGCGCACGTGTTAGATCGTACATCTAAATTATTCACCAGATGCTTCAGTGTCTAAATAAGACTTAAACACCTCCATCTCTCCACGCCACAATGCCTCTTTAAGTGTGTGATGTGTTAGTGTGCGCTTGAGCATCCACAAGGACACGACCATATGCCAAGGTCTACTCTGGCACATGCAGGGGCACACTCCAGATCAGCATAAAGTCTTGATAGCTCTGCTATGCCACATTAGCTGTAAATGAGGAGATAGCCAGCCTCCCTGCCAGCTGTGTGTGTGCTAACCGCAGAGCGCGCAGCATGGCCATATCTAACACTCAGGTGGAAAAAATGCAAGCTAATGCAAAGCTCACAAGACAGTTAGCTTCACCGCAAGACAGCACTCCGCTAATTAATGTGTTAATTTATAACTGTCAATTCCCCTGAAGGTTAGCGTGCTCCTTTAAAGTTTCTTTTCATCCCACTGCAAAAGCGTTCCTTTAAACGTACGTTGCTTTGATATTCTCTGCCACCAGCTGCCTCTTACCGCGAGCGTTTAGAGTGAATGCTCATGTGTTATTAGATGAATTAAAGAGGTTTGAGTGGCTAAACATAAATTACATGCACAAAGCGATTCAAAGAGGAGAACAAACACCTGAGGCTTTGGTTTTATAGTGCCAGATAAGAGTGGAACATGTTGCAGCTAACTTAGGGGCCCGACACTTTTCTAGTGGTTACAGAGCTTTAGAGAAGTTGCACAAATCTGTATCTCTCCATGGTGAAGTACAGAAAACTACCTTAAATACTGAATCATGGCTTCAGATCTTAAGCGTAGCGGCTGAAAAGGCTAACGCTCTTATGCATGAATTTTTAAAAAATAGGGCCACATTTTTTTCAGACATTATTGTGTTTCTGCAGACATGCACAGTCATGCTTTTGTCATATATTTTAGATGAAAGTTTTTAATGAGTTTATTTATTTTATGTACTGTGTTATTGTACTTATATAATAGAAATATCCCACAAAAGTATAGTTATTGCTGTATCATTTTCTTGTGTTTATCACAGAGCAAAACTCTGTAAACAAAATCCATTTTTAAAAACATCTTTCTAATTATAAATTATATATATATATATATATATATATATATATCAATCATTTAAACAATTAACTAAAACCTTTAGTTTTTGCTTGATATATTTTGACATGTAATAAATTGTAAAGTTATCTGTTAAAGTGTTCCAGTGTGGCTCCATACTGGGACAATGGCTTTTTATCATGTTTATATTAACCCTTTCATGCATCGTGGCCATATAGTGAACACCTATTTACAAGCTTATTTCTTGCATATTCATGAATGAGGATGGTATTTTTGTAAATAAACCACTTCAGTGGATGTTAATGAGTCATTCAATACGTTTCCACTCACTGGAGAATAAATAAATATGATATAATTAAACAAAATGTAATTACACAAGTTTGTCTTTGCGATAAATAGGAAAAGAAAAGGATACAGCTATATTTTATAGAATGATATATATATATATATATATATATATATATATATATATATATATATATATATATATATATATATATATATATATATATATATATACTTACATGATATAATTAATAAATATATTATAAATATTTTATTGTATATATTGAAATAAATCATGATACATTCTAAATATCACTATTAAACAAAAAAAGTATCATTGCATCTGTCTGTAGAGTTAAAATACTGAATTTAAAAAAATTTGCATTGTTTTTTTTTTTTTAATTCATGCATTAAAGGGTTAAACTGGATGACTTTTATTGCCACATGCAAATTTGTTTTTTAACTGCAGACATCAAATCAACTTTTTATTAAATGCAAAATTGCTAATGTCAGATTAAGGTTTTAGGTTTCATTTTCTCATCCATCTTTATAGTTAATAGATATAATTTATCTTCAACAGAGGTAGCTGCAAAAAAAAAAGCTAAATTTTATCAGTGAAGTAAATGTTTGTTTATTCTTTTAGCAGGCAGGAATAAACACTGTGCTGTGGCTTCTTTTCATAAATGACTCATTCTACAGTAAATAAAACTGTGATTCCTGCTTTCATATGATTCCACACGAATAAGACTTAGCATTATCATTTCTGCTGATTGATTAATTAAAATACATTAAAAACTTTAATTATGAATAAACCTCCAGCTCCATGGGGGCAGCTGCCTGTCTTGTGAGTTATATATGTATAAGGTTTGTGCATCAGCTTGATTTTCTCTGGAATACACGTTGCATTTAGATCAGGCTGAGATTACTTTGCAGCATGATCAGCTGCAAATGTGTTCAGACTGAACTGATAGCATCTTCTTTGTGATGCATTTCCGTTTGGCATGAACATACACGTCCATCTTCCCATTACTCGTGTGAAATATCCGCTTGACTGCACGTTGATACCGTGTGCAAATGGAGCAAAGCAAAATGTGGAAAAACTGTGCAAAGATCACTCAGGAAAGAGGCGCCACTCAGCCGAGAAAGAATAAGGAAAAGCTAATTGATCTTGAAAGCATCTTACAGTATATGCTTTACATATATTCATGCTACCTGCAGTATTTCGTCTTTGTAAACCAGCCTGCTTTTTTTTTTTTTTTTATCTTTAAGGCCCGCGGGGAGGTGAGGATAGTGTTCATAAAACTGCGACAGGCTGTCGGCTGTGTGTGAGTTCACACAGGTCCATCTTGTGAACAGAAACTTGGCTTCCTTCCCTAAAGTGTCCACACTTCCACCCTCACAAGCTCACAGTCCCAGTGAATTCTCTAATGAGGGGGGACATTATGGAGCAGTGACCCTGCAACCTGCTCCGTGTGGCACAGACAACTAGCTGTCACTCTGATCATCATCAGGATAACACTAGAGACATCCATCATGGCTCAAAGTCACCTCCCCGTCTCTCGGGGTGAGGCAGTCTGTGTGGCACGGACTTTATGAAGACATCTGTCTGGTGTTTCATTAGAGCTGACTCTTGTGTCATGTGGATATTTAACGACTGCTCTTGTGGCCAGCGTCCTCCTTTTTGTCCCTCACAGGGAAGAGGACAGACAAAGGCAAAATTAGCCAAAAGTTTTGGGACGTGAGGACACTCGCAGAGAGACTTAAATATGCCTTGCAAAAAAAAAAACTAAGGAGGCATAACAAGGACATTAATGTTTTAAAAGTCTACCTTGTGGCAATCCTCGGAAATATTGGTCCAAAAATTTATTGTTTTTCATTTACTTCCATTATTTGATGCCGTAGTCTTGGAAAAATCAGGTTTTGTTTTCAAGGAGAAAGGTAAAAGGACAATAATTCATTTATGGAACCCAGCAGGTAGTCAGCAACAAACACCCACAAAAGACAGAAAAACTCAGGAAATGCATTCTGTGAGAAAATGGCAGACATCAAGGAAAATATGAGATGTATTTATATAATCTCTTCCGGCAGAAAATGATTTTTCTTTTTTTTTTTTTTAAATCTCTGCTGCAGTGCTCCACTTTAAGGAGCAAAGATAGAGTAGCCTCACCAAGATGTAATATTTACTGCCTACCTTTTAAAGCTAATAAGCTCTGTGTAATATTATATGATGAGTTTTCTATACTGGACTTTCCTTTATCTCTTTTCGCTGCTATACTATTCTTTTCCATCTCAATTCTCACCCTTTTAACCCTTTGATGCATGGTGTCCACTACAGTGGACACCTATCGAAAGGATGATTTCTAGCATATTATCAAGTGAGGATGGTATATTTTAAATTTTGCCACTTCAGTGGACATTAGTAAAGTCATGCAACACACTACCACTCACTGAAGAATAAACAATATTGTATAAAATATATATGCACATATATGTAATTAAAAAACAGGACCAGTGATAAACAGGACCAGAAAATTATACCAGTCATTTTTTATAGAATATTTTCTATTATATAAATGTGACAATATATTATTTTATAAATATTTGTATTAAACAAATGAAATAAACAAATGAAATAAAAAGTAAAAAAAACTTTAAAGACAAAGAAAAGTGTCTCTGTACATGCCTGTTGAAGTAAAACATTGCATGTGAAAAGAATGACATTGTTTTTTAATAATCCATGCCTCACAGGGTTAAAGAAGTGAGCTACAATTTTGTAAAACATAATCTTAGAATAAAACCAAGAAAATGTCTGTGAGGAACTACAGTTTGTGATGTATGTGTAAACTGTCATCCTAAATTATGGAGCTGATTCTTGAACAGGTTTTTATTAGTTTTTTATTCAGGATTTTTACAGCTGGTTTTTACAGCTGGTTTAAAATCAGGAATTCATGGAGCAGGAGACGTTATAAACATAGGGTTGCACAGTGGTGGGATGGTTAGCACTGAAGCCCCTGATTAAAAACTGGCAAGTCTTTATAAATGGGTCATAAAGAGAAGAAATACTTGTATTTTTCTCTCTTATTACCACTTTATATGCAATGGCGGATGATAAACATCTTTAATTTAGTAATAATAATTAATGTCGTTCAGCAAGTGGAAACATTTGCAATAATAGCCTTTCTGTCTTCCTACCTGGCAGCGGTAGACTGGTTTCTTGGGTCTGGTACATGGCATGCTCCATGTTGGGAGCTGTCTGAGCTGCTGACACTGGAACTGTGGTCCATCTGGACCTAATTTGTGTCCTTCCTTTTCACAACAAAAAAGGAAATATTGTTTTCATTCTCATTTCTTCCATTAATTGTACACTATTTCTCCACATTTATTTGCTGTATTTTACTTTTAAGATGAACTAATAGCCTTGCTAGCTACATGTTAACATCTAACTTGACCATCATATATAGTAGCTCTAGCTAAAGAAACTTGCATATTTGGGAGCTCTTTGACCATTCTTTTTTTTATTTTCAGCTCCAATGTGACAATCTTTATTAGAATTGATGTGTAGTACCTAAATACACTCACTGAAAACTAAATCTGACATGGTTTACCCACATTAAACTAAACTAATCTTGTGCTCCCATATAACTTGATTAGCACTGCTATGTAGCTTCATGCTAACATTAGGTTAAAGTCTCAGTCTGTGTCTGAATGTCCGCACAAGTCCCTAACCCCTCATTCATAACTTATGGCTACACTATAAAGTGCACTCATTCTGTTGGCAATTCAGACACAAAGCTGGGTATTCCCTCCTTGTCACAAATCACGCAACTACCGACTGTTGCCATGGCAACCACCACGCGTCTTTTCAAATCCAATCCAAACTCTCGTGAAAATGTTTTATTTTCTTATATTTTCATTTAATTCTCTTTGTTACATGTTTATTCAATAAATAAGGAAATAAAATGAATGATCTATCTTTTTTTTTTTTAACCTGCTTTGACATTCGTATCACTAGCACCACTTTAAAGTCCTGCCTGCAATGCATTGTGGTCTATATTGACCCATGTAGTAACCATCAATGTTCACTTCTTTTTAATATGCATTATGGGTAACTCTGAGTGCACTTTTTTTTCTCTTTGGAATTTGGACCCCCTGGTAAATGCCGTGACCACTATAGAGGAAATTGTGCAGACACAGCAAATATAAAAAATTGTCAAGGGTAACTAGTTCGGAAACTACTTCCAAGATTTATTTCAAACTGGTGTAGCGAGATTCATCTCTCTGTTCACCTGAGGCACCTGAGGTCTCCCATCAGATTCCCATAGGCTTCCCGCCTATGACTTAAAATGCTAATAAATAATGAAGTGGAGAAGAACTGGGTTAATTTTGCATAAAGCAAAGTTGAAATATGACCCCAAACTGCTGCAGAGAATCAGAACAATGCTCAGTGAATTAAAGGGACAAGTTAATCTAGAACAGTTGTTCTTATTCTGGGTTTTTAGAGTAATGCATGTGGACAAGGACGTATTCCCCGGGAGCAACACACTGTGCATTAAATATGTGCAAAGGTTAAAGAGCACCACACCCACTCAGAGAATCAGAGTTAGATAAGTAACCATAATCTACAGACAACCAGTGGATTGATTTTAAGAAAAGCTGCTATAATAGAGCTGATGATCAAGACCCACTTCAATTTTCTTCAAACTGTTTTCCATTTTCACTGAACAAAACTCTGATTAATAGTCCCACCACTGACACAGCTCATCATCGTTGGATTGGTGCTCTCCCAAGTTAGCATCATCATTTTACAGTAATTATTAGGACATGTCCAACATACAAATGTAAGTTGCACATTATAACTGCAGTGGTGACGTAACCTGCTGCTGAAAGGTGTCTGAAATATTTAATTACAGCAGAATGTGTTTGTGATTTCGCATCCAAGCAAATTAGTTCAATTCGGATAGGCTCTGATCTATTTCCCCTCTTATATTGGTTTAATTTGAGCTGACTTTAGATCTGATAACAGCAGACACACTCAGACCAGAAAGCGCTGCTGATTTTCTTATGATTTCATTTCACATATTCATCAACCGCTTTAATTATTTATGTTTGTCTGAGTGGTTAATCACACATTTTCAAATCAGAACACACATTTACTTCAGCTTCATTCAGACTTTAATGTTGTCTGTGTTTCTGCGTGAACCCTTTCAAGTATGTTTTAATGATATAATCAGGTTTACCAGGTTCAGCGCAAGCTCTGGTGCAGTTTGTTTGATGTGTGAATGGATCCATCTGTTGGATAATATGCCAAGGGAGTGATTAAGTGATCTATGTGGGCAGCTTCCATATGCTAATCACTTGGCAACCATAGCAACAGTTATCAATCAGAAAGAGAGCAAACATAACCCTCTTTTTGTCTGTTATATGTCAAAGAAAATTTTGCTTTTTGTAAACAAAGCAATGATCTATGTCAGAGTTGAAGAAATAAATGTGTTCCCCAGAGCTAAACGAAAACAGAGGAGGCAAGATCTAACCAAGAGATGATGGGCTTCATTTGCGACTCCACTGGTCCCATCAGGCTCCCCAGCCCCAGACGCATGTCCTTTAGGCTAAACAGGTACACAGCAGACAGCGAACAAAGCAAATCCCCATCAAACATCCGTCCTCCCACTGAGAAAGATGCAGTTGGTCTCCATACTGTCATTCGCTGTTAGTCAAGTCATCCATCAAAGCGTCAGCAGCAGGCTTAGTGAAATGACAGAAGCCATTTCTGAAAGTATACAAGAGGAGCAGCATACATTGTCCTTTACTCAACTGTAAGGTTTGTACCTGTCAAAGCTCAAGTGAGTGTAGTTATTCAATAACTCATTGACTGCATCTGATTGGCTAAATTAGATTAATGTCCGAACAAAGGGCTGAAAGTAGCCGCACTTAAAGCCTCCTCTATTTTCACCTTTCAGCTGTGCTCCCTGATACAAACATCTATCATTTTCAACAAGACTGACTTAAATTGATCCCTTCTGTGACACGAAAGCGAAGTCATCTGATTGTTCCAGACGATAAAGGCGACGCTCATCCTTGACTTCACTTCAAATGTAGTTTCTTGTGTACAAAGTAATTAGACAGAATTGGTCGGGTCTGAACTAAAAGCATCGAATCATTATATACTCAAGGACACGTGATATAATCATACATAACCAGAACATTTTTTGTACCCTGAATACCTTTGGCAGAACCTCTGAAGGTTTCCAGCTGTTATCTAGTTGCAGGTTCTTTAATCATCTAATCTATTAGATATGAGAGAGACCATCGTGCAGCCCTGAACAACACAAACCGTAATTACAGCCTCTGCAACAGCCGAGGTCACCAAAGTGCACATAGAGACACGCATTCTCACACTTAATTATGTAATGAATGCAAATTATCATTCTCCGTTTCTTGTGGCGTATGACCCTAATTAAACTGGAGGTGTGTTCAGAATGCGATACCAAGCTGGAAAACACACACAGATCTGTTGTAGATCGTGTTTTTGTGACGATGAGGAAGTTGAGGAGGTGGAGTCCAAAAGTCATTAATGTCGCTGTAACCATATGTGTTGGGATCGGGGTCATTTTTTTTTTCTGCACTTGTGTATCCAACTAAAAGACAGAGACAGTAAATGCGAGCCATTAAGGTTAATAAAGGCTTACTGGGGTGAGAATATTTCCTACTTCTCTTCACATAGTTTCTGTGCTGGTAGAGAATCAGAAATTGGTTCAGTTTATGTTAAATAATCCCAATCCGATGCTGAAGTACAAAACAAATCTCAAAAATCTAAATTTGTCTTTATCTGTTTGACCCTGTGTAACTCCATATTTTATACTTTTTTTTTTTTTTTAAATCTAATGCTCTTTTTCAGGAAAGATATTTGCATTTTCATGTTGTAAGCTGTATTTAATTTGATTTGGTCTATTAGGGAGAGGACATGGTAGTTTTTGTAGAAGTTTGTAGCCTAGCTTGAAGCTGTTTTTATTAAGCAAGTGGGTGAAAAAAGGAAAGCAGTTGATCCTGTTTGCAATGCTGTAGGGGTTTATTGCTTTTCATTTGTCTTATTACTGCCATAGACATCGTATATACATAGTCGCCCCATAGTGTCACGCTGCCTATACGAGCTGAAGTCTCATTGCGTGTCTCCCATTTGCCTCCAATGCATTTATTTGTTAGGTGTAGGTTCAACCACAACAATATTTTCAAAAATTTTTTGCCTGATTTTTTCTCACAGTTTGGTTTGTTATAAAGGGCAGAGATATTGTTACAATACATGTCACTGTAAAACATTAAAAACAACGTGCTTTTATGCTAAAATATTTTTTTAATGCTATTTAACGAAGACATAAGGTGGCTACAATATTAATAAATGTATAAATGAATTTGATACTAACATGTTGTATTGTTTATTGATGCATTTGGATTTATCTATCTACTTTTATCCGGTTAAATAACAAATTCTGATTGAACCTTGTGAAATGTAATGTAATAGTTGCTGGATTTCTCTTGACTACGGTGACTTTTTCTTTTATTTACATTGATTAATGTATCAGTATGGAGATACAGTTGTACAAAGTCTGATAATAAAATATTGTATCAAAACTGTGCAAGTCAGAAGTTACCCAGAAAAACACTCGAAGAGCGTGACCCTCTGCCAAGTTCCAGGATCCAAACGGTGATCTGGATCACCACCAATTAATTCTTCCTTTTCACATTTCCAACAAGTCCTGAAAATGTCATGAAAATCCATCCATAACTTATCTTGAACACAAACAAACAAATAAAGCCGGTAAAAACATAACCTCCTTGGCAGGTAATTATGCTGCCATGTAAAACTCTCTTTGTTTAGCATTAATATATTTTTCCATAAACACCTCATAGGAGTAAAATTTATCATTTGCATTTAGTAGATTATTCACTGTGTTAATATTATTAACCAATTATGTGGAAAAATGTTTTGTTTTTGTGTAATATATTTGCGTTGTTCCACAGAAAACATTTATGTGGGGAAACTACGTTGACTCTGCAGCAAGACTTGAAAGTGGAGACCCATCCAATATGGCGGCGACGCTGGTTCACTCTCCAGCGTACAATGACGCGTCTATGTATATACATAGACCGTATATGAAAGATGGACGGAGCCTTTGGCGGTAAAAAGTGAAGCCTATGCGGAAGTACATAAAACTGTAGTTCCCTCTTCATCCACTAGGGGCTGGCTGCAAAACAGAGCGAATCCCCATAGACTCCCATGTTAAAAAGACCAACTTCACAGCAGAAATAAACATGTTTACAGCCTGGTTCAAAAATCCATTTTAGGTTTAATATGTCAGGTTTACATTCATGACAACTGTGGGGGGGGGGGGTGAATTTTTTTCTAACTCGCCCGTTTAAAAGTAATTTAATCTCAAAGTTCAGCAAATTTAGGGGTGCGTCCTTTTGATTGACAGGTACCAATCTCCCGCTTTAAGTAAGAAGAATGTAGAACAATCGCTGTTTTTAGCCGGTTAACAAAGTGACTTAGTTTTAGCCTGCTTACCTCCGTTAGCTGGTTATCGCCTGTTATCTCCAGGTTAGCTCGGTTAGCTACAGGCAGCTCTGAGTTCACTCGATGTCAATCATCCACCGCTTACAGCCCCCCTCTCTACCACTTTGCCCATATATGTAGTTTCCGGGCGAGACGATGCGCATGCCTCTGCCAAGATGGCGATGGTAGGAATCGCCCACCGAGCTTCAATTCAGCTCTTCAGAAACATATGGGTGACGTCACGGAGGCTACGTCCATCTCTATATACAGTCTATGTGTATATATTATGTCTATGATTACTGCTACCTTGTTCAAGTCCAGGCTTTTTGGAGCTCTTTTAGGTGGCTGTGCAAACGACTAATCTGTAGCAACTGTGTGACAGCTGTATCAAGATGGAGCAAAATCTCTGAGTAATGTTTCAAACGCCTCGTTGGTGCCAGTCATGTGTACCTAATAAAAATGGCTGATGAGTGTATATAATGAAGTTTGCACCTGCGTTGCCTTTTTCACATCCTATGTTGCTATAGAAACAAAGGAGCTCATGGTGCACAAGCAAAAACTGTTTTTTTTTTTGGTTTGTTTTTTTGTGTTGTTTTTTTTTTAACTGCAGTTTCTAAAAAAAAAAAAAAATCTTAAGGCTAAGCAGAGTTATTCAGAAAATACACTTTAAGTGATCAAAAACAGCATTTGTATGTGGACAGCAGGCCAAGACACAAACAGAAAGCAGTGTTGGGAAAAATACCTGTGACAGAGTTGTACAAAAAAGTCTAATTGATGCTAAAAAGATGCTTTACAGTAAAGTTGGATCTGAATTCAACAAGTCTCATAATGTCCCCAAAGTGATGGGAGATGTTATCTGGGAACTATGGATGTCATTAATCGCTTAATCAAAGACTTCTATTTTGGCATCCTTTTTCAGGGGTTTGTGCACAAAAAAAATCATATTCATGCATCATATACTTGTTGATATATCTTAATACTTTTTCAAAAGCTTTTGAGTGTTGATGTCATGAATGAGACTGCTTTACCCCCCAGTCTGCACTGACTATTCCCCAACGTCTGGGGAATTGCTCTCTGTTTCTTTACTCCATCGCAAATCCCACCTCATAGAAAGGATTCAGCTGAGCCATTTATTCACACCATCTGAATTCTGGCTTCCTGCCACGCTGGCAAACATGAAGCAATGTTGGAGAAACAGCTTTTTTCCTTTGCTTCATAGCACAGAGGATACAAAGACCTTTTGTTTCTGTCTCTGTATTTGCAGATAGCTTGTCGCCTCCCGTCAATGTGACCATCAAAGAGGTGAAAGCAAACTTTGCTGTGGTGTCATGGGATATTCCAGAGGGAGACCCCATCATTGGCTTCGCCATTACACAGCAGGTGAGTAATACATTCTACATTAAAGACGAGGTAAAAACCCAAATTTACCAAGAATGTGGACACAATTTTTAAACATGTGCGGTCATATGAAAACGAAAATGCACCCTTTGTCAAGTCTAAAGTCTTACTTCTCAGAACATATTATTAAAATAATAAATCAGCTGGTCCTTACAAAAAAATTAAAAAAAATAAGTAAACCCTGACTGCTCCCATGGGAGTTTAAAACACAGGTAGCAGCAAGGAGCTGCTGATCAAATAAACTTGATTCATTGTCAGTAAGCAGGAGAACTTCTATTAAAAAGATTTTTTTTCCAATTTTTAGACATTGCGAAGGAGGAAAGACATTAGCAATAACGCAAGAAGAACAACTGCCTTTGCCTCTCATTCAGGAAAGGACTTTTCTAAACAATTTGTTGCTCATGAGAAAGTGAACCCCCCCCCCAAGGTCAGAATATAAGATATCAAGAAGCTGCAAAACAAAACAAAAAAAGAAAAGAAAAAAATGGGCTACATCCCTGTTAGTTTGGCTTATAACAATTAGAAAAAGAGACTGAAGAATTAAGGCTTGTTTGCAGAGGTTGTGGGGGAAAAACAACGTGACAGCAAAACATTTCTAACCTAGCAAAACAAAAATCATGGAACAATGTTCTTCGGACAGACCAGAATGCACCGCTGCATGTCTGAAGCAAAACAAACAGAATATCAGCACGGTACCTCATAGCAACTGTCAAGCACGGTGGGGGAGGGGTGATTATTTGGGCTTTTCTTGCAGCCACGGGACCTGAACACTTTACTATCTTTGAATTATGTATGAATTAATATGTGTACTAAAGTATTTCAGAGCATGAGGCCATCTTTCTATCTTTCATCTTGTCCTGTCCAGCATCCTGACAGCAGAATGATGGTGTGGCTGCCGTGTTGTGCTGAACACATTTACTCTTCCAAGAGGAGCCCGTGGATAATGAGGCTCCCCTTGGTTCTTTAGCTTAATTCTTTATTTCATTATTTATGTCATAAGTCTGTTATTTCAGCTTATAACTGCTGAACCGGACCGGACCGGAGAAAAAGAGATAATAGAGCGAAATGATGAGGGAAAAAGACAGAAGAAAAGAGACAAATGATGGAGAGAAAGAGAAAGGAAACAAAAATTGTGGGTGGAAAATTGGAAAAACAAAGAAACTGAACAAAAAGTAGAAAACAAGCCACAGCAACTGTCACAACTTCTCTACAGAAGAACATCTTTTACATTTTTAGAGAATCAAGTATCTGAAGTTTCAAAGAAAGCAGAATGGACATCCTGAGTAAAAACCAGAAGTAGCTACAACCAGAGCAGCAGCCGGTATGGGTACAGGGATGTGGGTGTGTGTTACCGTGTATGTATGTGTGTAGGGGCGTAATTGTGTAACTAGGTATGAATGTGTGTAGAGGTGTGCGTGTATGGATGTGTGTCTGTGCTCCCATATGCATGGGTGTGTGTTTGCTATATATTAGGGATGGGTTATGTTAGGTGATCATGTAAATTCAACCTCAGCCCCTCCTAGAGTCAGGGACAGATCAGGAGGGCCCCAGGCCCCAGGAAACCAGAAGCCACCGCAGGGAACGGAGGCGAGGCCGCCCACCGCAAGGGCGACCGCATACCCGCCCAGGCAGGAAGAGGCAGAGGAAAGCCACCGCCAGAGGCCCCTCCCCTGTCAGAGGGGGCAGGCCCCAGGGGACCCGGGCTAGCAGACCGCCAGCCCCACCTGGCACCGGCCCCCCATGCTCGAGTCAGGGACAGAACCCAGGACCCCGTGGGCCCAAGAGCCACCCAGCCCCCCAAGGAAGGCCCAGGACCTGGGAGAGCAGGGCCAACACAGACAGCCGCCCGCCACAGTGCCCTGGCCAGTCACACCAGAGAAGCAATGCCCCCCAGCGGGCCCCCCCTCAGCCCACGACCCCATTTCTCCCCCTGTCACCCCAACCCCCATACCTCCCTAAGCACACCCCTACCATACCCACCATGAGCTATTCCCCAATCCAACTCCCTTTCCCCTACCCCACACTCACCCTCCCCCTCCCCCAGCTCACCCCTTCCATCTTCCCCGTCTAGCCGCTGCTTCTGAAGGAGCAGCCCAAGCAGGCCACAGGGCAGCGAGTAGGGGTGGGAAAATCGGATCAGACGCCGGGATTTTTTGCTACACAATTTTAAAATAGATTTTTTTGTTCAAAAAAAAAAAAAAAAATCAAATAAATAAAAATAACCCATTATACAATTCTTTTGTAATTTTTATTGTTTTTATCGATCTTTTTACTCGTCATCTTAGACATTATATAATATTATATAATAATGGTCTGGCTACTGTGTTGTTTTTTTCCTCTTTTAAATCAAGAAAAATGACCAGCAAAAAAAAAGTTTTGAACATTTTTCATGTTTTTAATCAACAATAATCAGCAATATGGAAGAACTGAGAGAATCGTAATTTAAATTAAATTATTAATTAATATAATATTAATATATTAATTAATTATTAATATAATATTAATATTAAATTGAATCGGCACCCAAAAAATCGGAATCAATCAAATTGGAACAAAAACATATCGTCACAGCCCTAGCAGCGAGGCCATCTTTCTGTCAGCTGTAGGTCGACCCAATCTAGCTCAGCAGAACAATGATCTCATTACCAGCAGCCGCAATTTCACAACATCATTGCTCAAATTTGTCTTATAGAAGTCAGGAACTCTCTAATCATAAGGGTGGAGTTAGTTTTTATTAGTTTTAACTGGTTCTTCATCTGAAAGAGGCTTGATAAATAATGATGTTGTGTAATATTCCATTAGTCTGTATTCTGACTTGTCTGCTTTTATTGAATTACTTTTTGTGATCGACTCATCTTTTGATATTACAGAAAAAAATAGCCATAAAAATGCAGTTTATTATTGATGCATTTACAACGTTTTCATTACATCTTCATAAATTTTGTATTGCACTTGATATTTCTGTTCATATTTAATAGGTTTGGCCAGTTGTGTCAATAATCTTTATTGCTTTAATATAGATTCAAGAATGAAAAGATTGCTAACACCCTTTTGTTGGTCTATTAAAACTAAAACTGCAGCCAGAAGGTTGTTTGTTTACATTAGTATCAGTTGTCTTCATCTGTTTAGGTACAGACTAAAGAAAGCTGGATCAGCCGTTTCCCTCCTGCCTCCAGTTATTATGTTATGGATCCAGTTTCAAACAATATGTTCAGTGTATGGACATGAGAGGAATTTTGAGAAAATACTCACTCAGTTTGTTAAACAGCAGAATGGGAAGCATGTGTGATTTGCATTTTAATTTCAAAGAGATCAAATGCAGCTAAGCTGCTTGTAAAACCAGTTATGTTTAATGCATCAGCCATTTCACATGCACATGGTGACATCAACATAAACCCTCCATGTTTATGTCTGCGGCACACTTGAGCAGCTGCAGCTCCCCCTAAACAGACAAAACTACATAAAGGACAAGATTACATACATGAAAACAAAGCTACGCTTTTTCCTGTGCCATCTGGAAACCCTGACACCAGTTTGCAGAGGTGAATGCGCCTCCAGTTTGCAAATGTGGACTGCAAGAGATAAAACATGGCGTGCAGCAACCGTAAACTATGCTTTAATCCCAGTCTGGTTGACCCTCCACTGCATCCACTGTGTCTCTGAGCACTGACTGAACTAATAACCAATATCTCCTCCAACAGAAGAAAGATGTGCAAATGCTGCGATTAATCCAGGAAGTCAACACCACCACGCGCTCCTGTGCATTATGGGACTTGGAAGAAGAGACAGACTACATTGTGCATGTCCAGTACATCAGCATGTCTGGGACGAGCCCGCTGAGCGAACCGCTGCTCTTCCGAACGCCGAAGGAGGCCGAGACCCAGGCTTCTAAGAGTAAAGGTGAAGCAGCAGGAAGACAAAACATGCACGCTTGTTTTCAACACTTGGGGGAGGGGGGCAGAGAAAAGTGCAAATCTGTTTCTGTCATCTCTCAGTGCTTGAATGCAGCAGGGACTTGGTCTTCTGACAATGCAGTGACAGATTTTGCCTAAAAAACCAAAAGGAATCAATAGACACACAAAGCGTGAAATGAAATTTTACAGCAGAGTGCTTTGGAAGCGTGCCCCTACTGACCACAACTCAGGAGCTAAACTCCTGAGGGGGGATGCATACTTCACTGCGTATTGATGTTCCTCCGCCGGTCTCACTCTGCATGCACCGCTTGCACAACTGCACTGTAAACCAAAATGAGGGAAGGCATTTATCAGACAGAGAGGAGGTAGCTCGACTTGCTAGGGGTGGAGAATCGATGTGCTTTTGCTGAGCTGCCTCTCCATCTATTCCTCCTCTCATTTACTCTAAAGTCTCATAGCGGCTTGCTGTGCCTCAGAAGGTGTGGAGCCAGAGGGAGTCTGAACTTCTGCTGCGGTAACAAGTGGGATGGCAGAGAGATGTAGAACATAAAAACAATCACTGCAAACCAGTGAGGAGATGCTCTGAGGCCTAATTAGTAGCGGATGTGCCGTCTGTGTGTTGATTCTGCAGCAGGGAAGAATTTAGCGAAATCAATCTCTGTACACAATCTAGATAAACAAGAGTGTTTATTTACAGGTTTAGTCCTTTTCTTGCACTTTTTATGGGCTCATTTCTGTTGGATTTTCTCCTCCTGCTGTTTGCAAAAAGCCATGAAAACAGAACAATGGCTGAAATTCAAGCACTTTGCATGGAAATAAAGAGAAGTGCCTCATAAACACAAACAGCTTTATTGAGAACTGCAATTTAACTTTTATGGGGGAGCATAACTACGAAAATTATCTGCTTAAATCTACGCAACGTGTTTGTATAATGCTCAATAACTTAAACAACACGGAGCTATAGCAGCATAAAAGCGAACTTCAGGTGTCATTTATCAAACTGTTTACTAGCAGTGTGACGCTTACTGTTACATTTCTGTTAAAGGTAGAGTATGTAAGATTTTCAATATTTTCAAAATAAATTAACTAAAAAAATAACTACAATCATAATTAGATAGTCTTTTAAACATGTAGGTTCCAGTCTATCCATATTTGATGCGTTATTAAATTACAAGTTTAATTAATGACAAAGACCCTTCTTGAATGTTTTCTGACCAGTAAAAAGAAAAGAAAAAAAAATACTTTTTTTCCACCAGTAGGGGGAGTATAAGCCCATTTATTGCAGAGCGGCTCTGAGCTACAGCTCACAAGCGATTCCTGCCCTCATTGGAGCTGGCAAGGAGGAGGGGTGAGTTTTGTTCATTACTGCCAACCTGTGGTCATTTGTGGAGGTTGCACTTTTGTGGTTTTGCTCACGTGTTTGCCACCTGGTGGTGGAAAGAATTGCCTTGAAATCTTACATACTCTGCCTTTAAATGTTGTGTTTTTACTCAAGTTAAAGGAAAATTTAGTTACAATTCATAACACGAGACATTAATGTGTGTTAGGATTCTATTAAATCTCCACATATACCTTCACTACATCATCCTTCAACCTACATATGAAAGGTTGAAGCCGTTTTATCGCCTCCTGTCTCAGATTAAGGAGATCTCCTGCATCAGATTAGACACTATGACACCAAACAGTTGCATACAGAGATGAAGAAAACCCTTTTTTCCTCTTTGGATTGTCTTTTCAAGTCCTGGTGAGACGATTCTGTTACTCATATTGAGAGCAAGGCTACCGATTTCCACATGTAACATTTAACACAATAGCTAACAAGAACCCCTCCCAGAAGTCAAACTCGGCCTTGAGATGTGTGACTCACCACTTTCCATTTTTAAAAAAAAAATGAGATGGCTGAGTGGAGTACAGATGTTTGTTTGCTTGTTTCATGTGAGAGGCAGTTAGAGGAGGCAGCCCTCTGACTCGGTTCGCTCATCCACAGCCGGAAAAACCGAAGATCCCCACATATTGGCAGGCTGTACGTACACACTCAGTGAGTCCCCACTCGCTGCAAAGCAAAAAAGATTTCCCCCACTCCGTCACACGTCTGCCAGCATCACAAAGCAAACATCCACAGAGAGCAGATCTTCACGGTTTAGCACCACAACACACATCCTTCTGGGTCTCGTTTGCACTGCTTTCTCAAGGATGTCTGTTTAATCAGCTAAGCAGCGTCGGAGCAGAGGAACATTTTGATGGCAGAGCAGGTATTCTTAAAGTCAACATTTTGTAATTTCAGTGGAAAAGCGCTTCTACCGTAGGATTCAAAGTGATGTTTGTTCATTTCCCAAACGGCTCAGACAGCGATCGGTGTAAAAAATCTACCTGCATATATTGGCTTTTTGTAAGACTTGGGATGATCTGAAAGTTTCATAGACTTATAAATATGCACAATTCTTGTCGCAGAGTTCTGACTTACTAATTAGATCTAGTCTTTAAGGGCAAATAAAAGTACATAGCGAGAGTTTCAGCATGTCAGTGCAGCTGTTGGTCCCTTGTCTTATTATGACAACTAAACATCCAGAGGAAAAAAGAGCGGTTTTCACGGTCTTTTCTCAGTTTCCGAGCCTTTCAGTTCTGCTGTATCACGCTCATCTGAGAGGAAGGAGAACAGGATGAGCCTGAAATGCCCAAATTATTCTGTGTTTGTTCTCTTGTCATCTTTCATGATGGGTTTAAGCTGCAAGAGATCAAAGGAAGCAAGAAGAAGAAACAAAAATAGCGCAACCTGTTCACAAAACAGGGGGAAGAAACAAATCAGAGAAGAAGAGAACAGAGGTGACTGACTTGGGGGGGGGGGGGGGGGTCAAAGAGGATGTAGCAAGACGAGGAAATAACAAACCCTGTCAATTAAATTCTGCTGTCAGAAACACACAAACTATGAGTGTTTTTGGCACATGTGCATCCACCCTGGGAGTTTTGTTTCTTTAATCCAGACCCACAAACATGAAAAATAAGAAGTGCTGCTAACAGGGCTGATTGGTCTCCTCAGATCTGGTGAAGGTAGAAACTTCCCTCTGGTCTTGCAGGAAAATTCTCAATAAATGATGAAGGAAAAGCTTCTTTTTCTTCTGCCACCAAGGAATTCTGTCTGTACTTCAAAGGTGGGATGCAGTAAAACACTGCGAGACATTCCTCCTGACAGCAACGTTCAGTTCAGCTGCATCTCAACAACACTCCCAGGGCATGTAAAAGAGGAAGGAAGAATCCCACCCGGCTTAAATGCAACAGCTTAACATTCAGTTGTTGAGGTAAAAGTAATCTCTTTCCTATTGATAATGAGATAAGAAAACCAGCATCATTCTCGTGCCTCAGTGTCAAAACAATGCAACGTTTCCAACCTTAAAAATCAGTCCTGACTCATTTTGATGCTACGCTGATTATCATGGTGCACATCCCTGGAACTGTTGTTCAGAATCCAAATCAGAAGATTTTTATTGCCATTGTCTTTGAACAATTCACAGACTAGGAACTTGTTTCAGTGATAAAGTGCTGAATAATAAAAATGATCATAAAAACACTGAATAATAATATAAAAGTAGAAAGACAGCTATTTTACAAATAAACTAAGAGCATGCAGAGAAATTAACATTATATGCATACAATTTTTTTTTAAAATGTATAATAAAAGTAAAATAATCTCGTAATGAACAGTAGCATCTGAACAACTGTGCAAATTGGCAGTGCATCATCCTGAGGCTGCAGCATTTTACAGCACAGTTTCACTTTACACACCAGCAACTGCACATCAATACACCAGATATTTTGAACATGTACTGTAGCCAGTTCTTCATACAAATGCAAAAGGACATTATTATAGGAAGAGAGGAAAACAAAGAGAGAAGGAGACAAAGTGAGAGGAAAGAGAAGGCTTTACTCGCCAGAGAGCTGGACGGACAGGTAGGATGTGAGATGGAGGAATCCAAGAAGAAAATCTAAAGAAAAATCCAAAGTTCAGAAGTGCTTTATTAAGCAAGAGGAATATTTTCAATTCAGCTTTATTTGTATAGCACCACTTCACACCAATGTTGTCACAGGGCACTTTACATACACATCATTTCAAGCCAGTTGATACATAGACTATAATAGAAACCAACTGATTGCATTGAATCATGACTTTGATCCAATCTCCCATCCTGAGCTGCACGAGGCGACAGTGGGAAGGAAAAAACTCCCCTTTAACAGGAAGAAAACCTCCAGCAGAATCCGGCTCAGGGAGGGAAGCCATCTGCCTCGACTGGTTGGGGTGGAGAGGACAGGAAAGACAGATCAACATCTATTTTAATCTCAGCTTTGCATAAACTCGTAAAAGACAAAAGGAAAGCAACTGGCTAGACTCTTAAAAAGTCAATGCAAAATACGCTGATCATCCACAACATTAAAACCAGGTGAACAGAAAACTCATCGAACCATCCATCCATTTTCTTTACGGTTTAGTCCAATTCAGGGTCGCAAGCAAGCTGGAGCCTATCCCAGTGATCACTGGGCGAGAGACAGGGCATGTCCTGGACTGGTCACCAGTCCATCGCAGGGCCAACACAGAAAGACAAGCAACCATTCATGCTCACATTCACTCCTAGAGACAATTCAGAGGAACTAATCTGTAAAGCGTCTTGAGATGGCATTGCCGTGATTTGACGCTATATAAATAAAGTAAATTGAATTGAATTAATCAACCTAACTTGCATGTCTTCGGACAGTGAGAGGAGGCTGGAGTACTGGGAGAGAACTAACGCACCCACAGGGAACAGAAAAACACCTCAGATCTCATATAAACCATCCATCAAACACTGGAGAAAAAAAAAATCACAAAGCTCTCATATTCCTGTCCCTGTGGGGCCAATCTGTTGCACAATGGGGTCCTGCACAGTATTAAGCTTGTGGTTTTAATGTAGTGGCCGGCAGGTGAACAAGGAAACATGCAAAGTTTAGCTTCAGTTTCAGAACGTAGATGTCTCATCACATTCAACGCTTCACAAACTCATTAACCTCCATGTCCTTAAGACGAAAATAAGCCGTTTCCTACAAATGATTCTAGGAAAGATGCGGTCAATACAATGGATGGACAGCCGTTGTAAAAACCCTGGCCTCCTAAAGAACTTGGTCAGTGAGCATCTGGGCTGTTCCAGCTGACCAGTTTGCCCCAGTAAACACGGCTGGCAACAACATTAGGCGCCCTGGGCTGTTGTGCTTTGATTATTTAATACAAGGCAACAGAGGCCAATTGATCAGCCGAATTTCTTGTTGGTAAAAGTCACTGGAGCGTGGGGCTCCTGCACGCTGGGCCCCTCCAAATGTCACCCGCTGAATCTAATAAAGGGATGGCGTGTAAACTTTAGGTCACGCGAGAAAAAGTTGCTGTTTGTTTGACAGAAATCTGCAGGCATCTACAGAATAACAAACACACACACTTGCTGGCTTCCTGGCTGTATGAGTGTGTGATTGCTTTTATGTGCCCTTCATGGGCTGAAAATCCTCATTTCTGATAGTCTGCGCCTGTGCAGTATTCCCCTGCTCATGGAGAGCTGCAGGTGTAACTGAAGACAAAAAGACTGCAAAAAACTACCTGAGTAATAAAAAATGTTAAAAAGGAAACCAGAGAAAAAAGCCTTGAATCAAAAGAGCAATAAGAAAAGATATAATAACTCGGATATCAACCCTATTCATCCAAGACAATTCACACTCTTGGAGGAAGCTCAAAAGACCTCAGGAGTAAGAATACAGACCTTGAGCAGCAGCTGTCTGAAAGGAAACTCTTTCAGTAAAACCCCAAATGGATAAAATGACAGAGCAGCGTAGTTCAGTGAAGTCTGCTGCTGCTGCTCTTCGGCAGCAGACACCTTTGGAGCGGCAGAGAGAAGAAGCTTAGCAGAGAAAACCCTGCGGAGAACAGGAGGGTGACTGTAAGAAATATCCCTCTGAATTCTTTATGGGCTGCTCAGCGCTGCTGCTTTCAGCTTTCAACCCTCCTGCCAGTGTGGAACTGAAAGCAAAAACAGCTTAAATCTTACATTTTCTTTCTCTCCCCTCACTTTTTTCCCAGTAACCTCACATAAAACAAGCTCTATGCGGAGATAAAGTAAACACTGTCAAACAAATGACTGAAAGCGGCATGTTTACGGACGGATAACACATGAAACTTCACTTTTCCTCATTGCAAACATTTCCAAATGCCTTAAAGCCTCGCCACACAAGTCCTTAAAGGATCTTTACAATGTTCTAACTTACATATATGAATAAATAAAGCCATTTCTAAAAGGTTTACACGCGTCAACATGTTTCTTAGTAAAACATATGAATATGAATGCAGATAAACAGAATGCAGTTATTTGCAAGTCTCATGTACACATATTTTATTCACAACAGACCGTAAAGAACATATCAGAAATTTAAACTGATACATGGAAAATATTAGCTCAACTGAATCTGACTGCGGCAACACATCTAAAAAAAAATAAAGCTAATAGAGGAGCAACAACAGGCTGGACAAGTAGCGGCGCACAAATCAAAAACAAATCAAGAAGCATTTGACAATTATCTGAACCAACAGGCAACAGTAACATGACTGGGTTTAAAAGGAGCTTCAGATGGGCTCAGGATCACCGGTACTTTCAGGACCATTATGTGAAAACATATCCTAAAACTACAACGTCTTTCCTGTTGCAACTTCTTTCGACGACGAACGGTGCAATCCAACGCTGATGCTCCTTGAGCTTGAAGTTCACCTTTAATCTCTTTAGAAATCTTTCTGCGCTTTTTTGCTACCATTCGTATTATCCGTCTCTCTGATTTGTCATCAATTCTTCTCCTGCGGCCACGTCCAGGAAGGTTGGCCACAGTCCCATGGATCTTAGGCGGCTGTTGTCAAGGAAACATCAAGCTGCTTGGAGATGGTCTTACAGCCTTTACCTTTAACATGCTTGTCTCGTTTACTTTCTAACCTCCTGAGACAACTCTTTCCTTTTCTTCCTCTGGTCCATGTTGAGTGTGGTACACACCATGTCACCAAACAGAACAGTGCCTGCCTGTAGTCCTCTTATGAGGCCCACTGACTGATAACAAGGTATCACACATCTGTGAGGCTAAATAGTGGACACACCTTGGACTAACATGTCCCTTTGGTAACATTATTTTCTAGGGGTACCAACACTTTTTTCCAGGCCTGGTTCATGAAGTTTTTTTTTTATTTAACTCTGTGAAAGCATGGTTGAAAAGCAAAGTCTGACTTTCATAGAATTTTTATTTATTATTTTTGTCAGATTCAAGCTATTTCTGTGACCATTGTGAGTTTTTCTTTCATTGACCAAAGGGTACAAACAAATGTTTTGTCCACATCTATACAGTCCACACAGCATCCCAGTTTTTGGAATTGGTGTTGTAAATCCTTTAAAGATCCATAAATTCTGTATGATGGCTCTGACTTGACAACAAAGTAGGTCGTCGAAGAAAAGAACACAAAAAGCAAAATGAAAAGGAAAAAAAAAAAAAAAAAAGAATACTTGGAATGCAAAATCTCAGCAACAGCCATGAAGTGAGGCGAACAATACTGTATTTATCTCTGAGGAAAACTGCAATGTTGTCATAGTTCTTTTAAGTATAAAAAATTAGTGTATAAAACTATTTGGAAAAACATAAAGTACACTCATTTTCCTAACCCCTTAATCCAAATCAGGGTTGCAGGGAAGCTGGAGCCTATCCCAGCAGTCTTTGGGTGAAGGGCAGGGTGCACCCTGGGCAGCTTGCATCGCAGGGCCACATAGAGACAAACCATCACACACGCTCACTCCTAGTGGTAATTTAGAGTAACCAATTAACCTAACATGCATGTGGATTGTGTGAGGAAGCCGGAGAACCTGGAGAGAACCCACGCATACCCAGAGAGAACATGCAAACTCCACACAGAAAAAGGCCACTGACCAAACCCTGCCCCAGAAAAGGATCCAACCAGTGACCTTCTTGCTGTGAGGCCACAGTGCTAACCACCATGCCACTGTGTAGCCCCATAAAGTACATACAAAAATAATTACAAAAAACAAATCAAAAGGTAAATAAAAAATTAAAACCTTTGCACAACAGCTAACATGACAACAAAGTAGGCTGTTAAATAAAAACAATTAAATTGATGAAATAAATAGGAGAAATAAAATACAAAAACAGATAAAACTAAAATACTAACTAAAAACTAAGTAAATATCTGTACGATGTACAAAAAATATTTTAAAAATAATAAAGTTAAGACGCAGCTGGGGTGAAAAAAACTTATTTCTTCCCACTACCTGTCAGCAAACTTATTCCATTTTTCACAAAATGTATTTCAGCTAAAACAAGACCACAGTTCCCATTTCCACACCACAGAACGAGCTCAGTGTTTTTACTCGTATACGTACCCTTTAAAAGTAAAAAGTCACTGAATGTTTCTGAATGTAACCTTTTATTTTTCTCCTTCAGTCAATTAAATCCTGTCTTTCTTCCAAACACCAACTTCAAGTTTCCTGTTTAAACACAGAACAGGATGAGATAATATGAAAGTTTGCTGGAAGGTCATTGAGTGTAAAAGAAGTTATTCAAACTTCAAACCACATTTCTCTAAATGGTGCCATGAACAATGTTTTTACGCATTAAACATAATGGGAAACCATAGGGAAAAAAAATCATGATTATAGTTATTATTGATAATTTTAATGACCTAAGTGACTTAAGCAAACATGGTGTTCTCATTGTTTTATGTCTCTGATAGTTAAATCATCTTTTTTTGTTAAAATAATCTCTTTTTGCATCTTGGCTCCATCAGACGAAGTGACAATGGAGGAAGTGGGCCAGACCACCCAGCTGAGGGCGGGCGAGCTCATCATCATCGTGGTGGTACTCATCATGTGGGCAGGTGAGAACCGCTTCCTTTACCAAGCTGGGATGAGACAGATTTAACGTGCGCCGTCGCCTCTCTGTGGCTTTGTGCTCGGACGATGACGCAGCTGTCTCTCCACCCAGGTGTGATCGCCCTCTTCTGCCGCCAGTATGACATTATTAAAGACAATGAGCCCAACAACAACAAGGACAAAGCCAAAAACTCCTCAGAGTGCAGCACTCCCGAGCATCCAACAGGGGGGCTGCTGCGCAGTAAGGTATAACCCACCCCCTCCTCTTCCTCCTCTTCTTCCTCCTCTCCCTGGGAGCCTCCCCTCCCTCAGCGGCGCCGGGCAGGTGAATCATCCCGGCCACTTCTAGACTTAATTTTGTTCCACGTCATCAGCTCTCATCGAGTCATCCGAGCACCGCTCCAACATGGCGCCGCTGCCTGCATGACCACAGCTTTCAGCATCAAACAGCGAAGGCGCTGCCGCCATGGCTTCCTGTCCGTCCCTGTTTTAGTCAATGCACAAAGCCTCATATCATACTCGTATGTGCAAAATAGCAGAAGTCAAAATTAAGCTTTAATCTTTGCACTTTTTGCTGCAAGCGTTAAAAAAAAAAAAAGAGGCCTCATGCTCATCAAAGGAAGTGACCGTTTGATTCCTTTGCCCTCCAGCCTTCTCACGCCATCTTCTTTCTTCCAACAGTTCCCCAAGAACAACAACAACAACAACAGGATGCCATCTGTCAACATCATTGAGGTGTGACGGCCAGGACGTGTTGTTTCTATCTAAAAAGACTTCAAAAGGCGGCGTGGCCCCTTTTCAGCCCATCTGCTTGTCAGGAGGATGCTGGGACTCTGGCGACACCGATACTGGTGCTGAGCTGAGGGGGAAGTCGTCCGCTGGCAACGCACGCCTGGCTGCAGAGCCTGCAGGGAGAGAGCTCAGCATCTGCTTCGTGCTCGGCGACTACTGTACGACAGCGAAGCCGGTTCTAAGGCCGCATTGGGGTGGGGGTGGGGGGGAGGGACAGCGGATAAATCAACCCAAGGGACCAAAGCTGACAAACGGAGCCAGAGACCTTCTCGCTCTCTTGCTTTTTTCTTGTTTACGTTGTTCAGCACATTGTCACTCGCCATGAACCTGAACGCCTCTGTGGTCCGGATGGCGGAGGCGTTAAAATCATGATCTCATCATTAACCATTTATTTGTTTGCTGTTAGTTTGAACAAAGTGCCACCAGCACAACTGTTTTGTTTTTTAAGATACCTTCTTCTTCAGAGCCTGCCCCCCCCCAAGGTATCCAGACTCCACCTGACTAACTGAAGAGCCATCTCCCAGATGCGCCGCAATGATGCCCGAGCGGTTTCAGAGGGATCACCCAAAAGCCGACGAGGCTCCTCTGATCTAAACACTCGAATTCAAAGAGATCACTTCTTGAATCATTTTGATCGGCAGGATTTTTATTTCCATATTTTTATTATAAATTTCTAAAATGAAACATTCCACACAGAGAATGAGCCCTTTATCAACTCCTGATGTCCTTCTGGGAAGATGCAGAGCTTCTGCAAGGGGAGCGCATTCATCTAACAAATGAACTTCTAACGGGGCTGGACTCGATGGAGATCCCTTCAATCAGCAATAACAGCCCTCAGTGGAGGAACAAGAAGCCAGACTCTGCATCCCAAACTCTCAGCATGTGGCAGGTGAACCAACCTGCACACCCTAATATGAGGGAAATAAACCTTGGGCTTCATTTTCAGTGGACGCTGCTGTAAAAATGTTTTTCTGTTGGCAAGCATGGAGAAGAAAAAAAAAAAACTTTTTTGTGGGCCCAACTGGCAACCCTGAGACTTCTTTACGACATCCTGAAAGAGATGTCGAGACAGAAGGGCTTCTATCAAGACTTTTTCCACAAACTCAAGTCAACATTTAAGGTTGAAATTTCTTGTTTAAAAGGCTGAGTATCATTGTGGTGTTTTATCTGTTGCCATGCGGCACTGTGAGGGGTTAAATTGTGTATCTGAGGGCTGATTCAAACTCTGTAGTGATGCCTTAAAAGTAACGATAACCTATGATTTGCTTAATAAGATGTAAAGCCCTGGATCTCACATTTGTGTCATGTTATTTATCTTTCACCCAGAACTGAAAGTGTGCAAAGAGAAGGGAAACATCGCAAGACGATGACGTGTCTGAAAGAAACAGCAGGCAGTTGATGTGTAAATACATTTTATAAGCCTTTCTTGTTTGGTGGTGTCAGTTTAGAGAGCTTTTTCTGAAGATTAATGTGGAATACTAACTTTATCCCAACATCAGAAGGGACTGCTACTGGTGAAGATTAGGGGAATAATTTTAGTTCATACATTGATGTTAAAGTCCTGTTTTTTTTTTTTACACTCCTCCACTCTTATGTATCTCTTCTTATATAATGTCATTGTGCTATTTATGTGCAATAAGAGGAAAGTTTTTGAGGAATAAGCGTTAAAAAAAGAAAAAGCCCTGGAGGTTTTTAATGCTTTAGGGTCATTTAGTGAGTAGAAACTGCACAGAGAGGCAGGCTGCTGCACACACACACTCATTTCGCTGCCATTTATTGAAAACACAAAACGAACGGGTCGAAGCCTGTTTGGTTTTGAGCTGAATGGCAAAGAGGTGGTTAACAAAGAGAGTGATGAAGGTTTCAGCTGAGTGGAGAGGAAGGCATGATGACTAATGTAAAGGTAGACTTTTACACTTTTACTTATAAAAAAAAAAAAAAAAAGAGCCCTTATAACTGATTTAATACATTTACATCTTTTCGGGACAAACTTTTTGGAGCTGCTCTCTGCTTCAGAGTGATCAGCACTTCTTAAATAACTTGGTACAACTGAAGGTTAAATCCATTTTACCCCAAAGGAACACTGCACCCGTAAGCAGACTCCCTAATCAATAGGCATCCATCCACACAGTAACGGCTAATCATGATCTGCTGAAGTTTGCCAGCAATATATTCCTGAACAGCAATCCCTACAATTATCACCGACCTTCCTCCTCTTCTTCAGCTGCGATACAAATTTGTTGCTAGTACCATAAACCACCAATAGTTACGACACATTTTCCTTCTCGCCAATGTAAATATACTGTATTCCTTAATATTTAAATGTAGGGCCGCTGTAAAAATTCATTCCTATTGCAGGCTTTTGTCCAACATGTCTCTTTAAATCTTTAAATGTTTTTTTCTCACAGAAGGAATATTTCAGGGTACATGAAATTAGCAGTTCCTATGTACAACAGCAAGATAAATACAAGGCTAAGTTACGAGTATTGAAGGTTTTTTTGTGCACGTGAGTGACAAACTGGCCGAGCCGTAGTCATGCTTTCATGGACGATCTATAAAAAGGTAAATGCAGGTAGACCAGCTTCCAAAATGCATCTACAACTAAGATTTTTCCATTTACATGACCCGAATCGCGATAAATCCTCATCTCATCCCAGCCGTTTACTTTCCTGTGTTTGTGTTGTCATGGAAGCGTTTCTCAGACGTTCCTGCTGATTCTCTGCCTTCAGAAGCTAATTCAGCAACAACTAATTAAGCAAACAATGTCTATCCTCAGAATTATGTAATCAGCATGCTTTTACTACATGTGTAACCCATGTTTTCCCACCTCCTCCTGCAGCATTTCTTGCTCCCATGTAGGAATCATTGACCCATCCGACTGCTGGCTCAGCCAGAACATACATTAAAACATCACTTACTAATATCCATGTCAGCTTTTAAATTTAAATGGAGTAGCAAGAAAATCTTTTCCATAAAAACACTGATCAGAAGCATAAAGCCAAGGTGGTCTGGTTAATGGTGAACATAAAACCAACCTCATACTGGAAAGGCCCTACCAGAGACGGAAATTACTGGAAAAACAGTTCAGACTTGTCAGTTCTTATAACAGGGGTATTCAGCAACATCCTATGAGGGCGGCAATCCAGCAGGTTTCCCATGGATTCCCATTTCAACACACCTGAATCTAATTAAATGGATCCAACAACCTATCAGGATCTGAACGGACTCATTCGAGTCAGCTGTGATGGAACAAGGATGCATGGAAAACCTGCTGGACTGCAGACCTCGTAGGACCGAACTGATATAATTCTTTACCACTTTCTGTAACATGAATCATCTTTTTTCTTTGAGAAGCCAGTCACTGATGTTTCACAAGTAAAGGTTGCAGCTTCAGCGCCATGACACTTCGCCGAATAAACTCAATACTGGAGCTTGATTTTTACACAAAACTGACCAGTTAAAGACACAGTGCTCTTATACTGGGGGGTGTTTTAACTAGTCTGCCACATAAAACTACACAGGATACAGAATCTGCATCCAGACACAGATGTTGGATGGTTCAGATGAAGCAATGGGAGTCAAACACCCAAAGGCGAATGTTTTTTCCTTCATCCTACGTTCATAGTGGTGACGACTGTCAGAACGCAACATTCTGCGACAGACTTTAAGGGTCAAACTGGTTTCAGCAACAGAGGACTTCATTTCAAGCCAAGGGCATTTTCTCATGGTAGCATCTGTTCAACAGTTCCAAGATGTGCTTGTTGTCATAATGGACTGAATCCAGTTCAGGATTTTTTTTTTTGCATTTTGTTCCCAACGTCCATAATGCATATTTTCTATTACTCTGAAACTCCAACTAAGCCTTGTAAGTACACATATTTTCTGTACTACATTAAGAGGGTTCTTGAAATACAGAAATGAGCTCCACAAAGAAGCATGGTTTAGAAACAAACCGCTTTATTAGTGCCATCATGTTTATATTCATTGTATCAGAGTGTACATCGGTCATTGCTTTATGAGGGCTAGCATGGTTTAACTATTATGCACAAGATTACACTACTTCAATCATGAGGACAAGAGTGTATGCTTACTTGTGTATGCTTAAATGAAATAAAAAAATATTCAATATTTTCCAATCAAACAGCTGTACATGGTGTTAATTGAGTGCAGTTAAAGTAAGTAAAATCCAACCAGGGCTTTCTGAGCATTTTAAGAAAAGACATTTTACAAAATTCAGGAAGATGATAAATTATAGATGTGCAGCTCAAACTTCACCGGGCTTCAGCTGTCAAGATTTTTCTCAATTTTTCTTTATGCATTCAGTTACTGGGAGGGATCAAAGTTTACCTAAGAAACTAGTGTTGGAAAAAAAATGTTTAAAAAAAAAAGAAAAGGAAAGAAAAGAAACCCAGCGCAACAACATGGTTTCTGGCCAATCAATTCACAGACAAGTCAGCAAATCGTATGAAAGAATGCACACGAGTCCTTAGTGATGGAGAAAACAATGGGACCTAATAAGAAAACAACAAACCTTTTTTTTTTTTTAGCTTATTAAAGTCCAACAATACATTGCATTTCCTGCATCAATACTAGAATAACATGAAGGATAAAAACAGGAAGTTTGCCTGGATTATGTGTTTTTTTTTCTGCTTGGGAAAAAAAAAAAAAAAAAAACAGACTTAAGTGTGTAATGGTCAGATAAACACCAGCAGCTTCCTCGCTGCGGAGAATCTGCTCATGACTCCACGAGAGAGAAGAAGAAGAGAAAGAAACCTGCAGGGATTACGGTGAATAAATCTAAACAGATGAAGGGGAAAAAAAACATTAAAACAGACTATTACATATCTATTACTAAAAATTAAGTTCTCACATGCATGAAACTACTAAGTGCTTCGTCTTAAACTTTAATTACATGAAAACGTCTTAAAACATGCATTATATCTATAAAACAGCGCATGCAGAATTATAAAGAAAACAAAAAAACAAGATATTTAAATTCACACACAAAAAGAAAACATGCAAGCAATTCAACCAAACATGAAAAGAGTGCAAACATTAATATAAAGTTTAAGATTATTTAAATGCTTTTCTGTATGTTTGGTCCACTTAAGGAAATGGACTTCGTTCGAATATTTTGGGGACTTTGCAGAAGCGCTTGTGTGCACCTAAATTCTGAGCCTGCCATTCATCAAGGGTCATCGTAGGGGTCTCGCTGCCAAACTGTTTTTGGTAGTTTCTGAAAGTAAGCACAGGTTGAGACACATATTTCATGCTGGTTGGACTCATCTGCTTTAAGACTGCTTTGAAAATGACATGTCCGTTTTAGGAGTTCAACACAAATGGCGTACCTGCATGTAAGATCAGAGGGGTGCTGCCAGTGAGCTCCATGAGAGCCTGTCTGCTCAGACACATGGGTCATCAAGTTCTGAAGCTCTGACACGAATCCTTGAGATCACAAAAATACTTCTTATTTTAAAACCAGTTTGATAAAAAGGGCAGGATTTTAAAGAACCAGTTTGAGGTTGTGTTTTCATATATTAGCTTAGCATTTCCATCCCACCTCCTGTCAGAGCTCCGGTTTATGGACAAGACGTTTCTACTGAATAAAAACTGATGAAGAAACTTTCACCTGAAGACGAGTGGAGAAATGTATTTATCTGAAACCAGCCTGACAAATTATTTGGTATTTTGTTTACAGCTTTTAGCAGATCACACAGAAATCTTGGCCCTTATTTGCCACAGAAAACAACCAGCTATAAAATCTTGTAACAAATTCTGCACAAAAAGTTTGGCATATTCACCTTTCAGGGGAAATTTACAGAAAATGTGATTCAAATCATTGTTGTTTGAGCTAAAATCCAAAAAACACAACCAAGTTTCAGTGAACTGGTTCATGTCTAAGCAGAGCATCGACACCAGCGGTGGGAAATCAGATGGGAGAAGAGAAAAAAAAAAATCAAATTTAAGGATTTTTTTTGCTTCACATTTTAAACGTGTTTTTTTTTTTTGTTTGTTTGTTTGTTTTTTTAACTACAAATAAATACAAATAATCCATCATAAAAAAATTTTCATTTAATTGTTTTTATTGATCTTTTTAGTTGTCTTCTTGGGCATCATAGCACCAGAATGATGGTCTGGCTATTGTGTTGTTTTTTCCTCATTGAAATGAAGAAAAATGACAAGCAAAAAGTGTTTTTTGCAGCAATTTCTGCAAAAATAAGGAATATCCAAGAATTGAGAGAATTGTAATTTATATTGAATCAGAGGCCAAAATATTGGAATCAAATCAGGACCAAAGCATATCCTCACAGCTCTAATAGACACCCACTTTGAAAATGTCCCAAATTCACAGCAGATGTGCAAAAACAGACAGATATTTATATATATATACATATATATAATGAGTACAGATCATTTAAATTGTGAAATTATGCATTGTTGTCTATGAGCAGCAGGGGAGTAAAAGACTCCTGTTCAGTGGAAATGCATAATGTCCATCTCAGCAAAAGTTCATTGCAGCAGTCTCTGAGAAAGTCAGATCTGATGCCATTATTTAGTTTCCCTAATAAAAAAAAAAACCGCTGGTTTAGCTGCCATCATAGCCATCAGACTTCGTCTCTTCCACAAACTCTGTAAACATGTGTAACAATCAGGTCTGTTCTTCTATCACTGTGGTATTTCCCATCTCTAACACACAATGCTGAGGAACAGCTGCAGACCGACTGGCTGTGGGACTAAATGTCCTTTCAGACACGCAGTTTGACAGTGTGACCTCAACAAAAGGGACAGTCGAGCAAAGCAGAAACAATATGAAAAGCAGGGCGACACAAGTACAAAGCAAAGAGGAATTCCTACAGTGTAGGCAGGAAACATTCCCAGAATAAGCACAATTTCACATCATTTCCCTTTTAACTGCATCATAATTCAAATATTACTTTTAGAGCATATCAGCTGAATAACTTTTGGTACATTTCCAAATCTGAACTTCTGAAAAGCAGAGCAGCTGACTGACTTTTCCCTGACGTTTAAATCAGGTAGAAACTAACACACATAGCTCAGATTTCCAACAGCGCTGATGTTTCAACAGCAACAGAAAATGAAACCAGCAAAATCAGGTTTTTAAAAAAGAAAAGTGTCCATTATTCATAAAATATCTTCAACAGCGAGAGGAGTTGTAAGTTAGCTCTTTGTTTATACTTCAGACAAGGTTGAATATGGGCAAGCGTTTTAACATAAAGGCCTGTAATGGTGTAATTTACACCTTTAATATACAGCAAGGATCTTCTATTCGGTCCTACGAAGGCCACAATCCAGCAGGTTTTCCACGCATTCCTGCTTTAACACACCTCAATCTAATTAAATGGACTTCAAATCAAATCAAATTCACTTTATTTATCTGTTAGGAACTTCGTTTGCAGGGGAGATGGGGCTACAGACACAATAAAAACATGTATTTACATGTCACATCCATTCACACCGTTCATCACAATAAAACACGAAAAAATACATTCAGAAAAATTCAAATTAAGAACCAAAGTTTACATCAGCTGATATACTTTACAGCCTATCAGGTTCTGCACAAAGACTCGTGAATTTCAGTCAGCTGTGTTGGAGCAAGGATGCACGGAAAAGGATCAAACTGAGCATCCCTGCCATACAGCGCCATCATGCAAGTCTCACGTCAAGTAGAAGAAAAGTACGTCCATTTGACCGGCACAAAAATAGATATCCAACACATAAAGGTCAGTTGTTGCTCATATTTCTAATCATTATTAGTGAAACCCAATTTGTTAATTCATGTTGTAAAAACAGATGCATATTCAACAATCCGACAATCCTGGCCTTGTGTTGCATCATGCAGAGTTTCCTGGTTGCACCGAACATTTCATGTGTCTGAGTGAAAGATTTTATCATCTTTTAAGGTTTGTCTGTGTATTTTGTGTTAATTCCAAGCTCAGAAATTAAAACACTTTGATAAAAAGCCAAGAAAAGAGGTGAGTCTTCACCTCTGATCAGCTGGGATCCACAGCAGTGTGTTGGTTTGAAATTAAGACCAGCACACATTAAACGTCCATCACAGAGACGAACAATGCAAACATGAATGCTGGAATGACTTGAAACACGTGCAATATGAGGGAATTTGCTCATGACGTTGCTCCATTATCTTCACTTATTTCAGTTTTGCGCAAAATGAACCGAAAAGCTGGATGAGATCTAAACGCGCTTTAAAAGGATTGGTTTCATACTTATAATGTCCCTGTGGGTATTTTTTCATTCATTCTTTTATGACATAAAACAGACAGGCGTGTCACTCAGGAGAACATCCTTCTCTTACAAACACTGGCTTCCTACCTTGAGTCGCATTCTGATTTTCAGTCATGTGACTGGTGACGGACGCCACGTACTGTCTTTTTTTACGATCCCATTCCAGTTTGTTGTTCCAGATGTTGGCCCTGGAAAATATGAAAAGAAAACTACATGTACCTGTAACTCAAACATAACATGCCACAGTCAGTATTCTGTGTATATAATAAATAGAAAACCTCAAACAATTAATAAAACCATTTTTATATTAACTTTCTCCAAGAGGCAGAAATCTAAACTAACACTCAGATGGTCACCCAAGTCTTTCATATTGTTTTTCCACAGTCACACAGCGCCCTCTAGAGGTAGCTGTGGCCACTACTGTACCTTCTTCTACCCTGTCCTGTCCAGCATCGTAGCAAACATAAAGGCAGTCTGTGTGCCACATTTAGCAAGTCAGATTTACTGTTTTAAAGAAGACGTGTCTTATATATGGCTGCCGTTGATATAATAAATATTTTTATGATTATTTTTATTGTGATCCTTGGTCCTGCTATGGCAAAGCTGAACCTGGCAGGGAAGAGAAGGTAGGACAAGAAAAAGAAGAAAGAAAGGAGAGAAAGGTACAGAATTAAAGTGTGGAGAGGAAAGTCGGCTAAGCTGCCAAAATCACTGTATTTGCAAAAAAATAAAAAATAAAAGAATTTATATGTATTAAAAAGATATACACACATGAATATAAATACGACCTATGACTCCAGGCCGGACACCAACCCCGACCCTGCCAACCCCAAGCACTTCGTGTGAGCTGTGTGTGCATGAGTTGGTAAAAAGAAGGGCTGCCATGCCGCTACTGTACCTTCGACTCCTCGCATTTTCGGCCCCGGCTTTCTGCTCTTGAGCTCGTTTGTTAATTGCAGAGTGGCTTGGAATCTCCACTTTGGATTTTACCTTGAAAATCCAGTTTATTTGCATGAATATACACGATGCACACTGCTGCACAACATGAGCTCAGTTTCCTCAGCAGAAAACATCTGAAACAACTTACCTGAACTTGTAAAGGCAAAGACTCTTCATATGTTGTCTCCAGGGTGGAGTCGCCCGCCATGTAGCCCGACACCCGCCTCCCGTGCTCCGATGCAGAGCTATACTGGCATATAGATGACTCAAATAGAGGTGCGCCAATGTTCCACACCTCCTCCTCCTCATCACCCCCCTCCAAACACCTCACAGAGGAGTTTGCAGGCTTCTGCAGAGGCCCGCTTGTATTCAAGTCGTCATGTAAGAAGGAAACCTGGTGACCGCGTATGGGGGCTTCTTCTTGAAGCGGTTGCTCTAGCGAGCTTTCACCGTGATGTTCCTCCTTTTGGTCATGAGTGGAAACGTATCCTTTGTCATCCTCCACAGCAACAAGGGCAGGTTTTGCTTCTTTATTTCCATCTTCTGCTTTGTGGCTCAAGGGGCCGATGGACAAGATGTCCTCCACATCATGGTCAAACGCAGGTGAAAGTCTGAGGACGACCTTTCCACTCTTCGTGCTGTGTTCAGTCTCCACCTTATCTTTTGGAAATGTGCTCCCAGATTCCACATGCTCCAAGTCCAGCTGGGTGCAGACAGCCTTTGTCTCAACCCTACAAGTCTGTGTATTTTCGCTCCGTGCAGGGTACGAATCGGTAAAAGGAGACATTGAATCTCTTTGCCCAAAAGGACTGGAATAGTCCATGAAACAACCGAGGTCTGGGGAGACGGGGAGACGCGGCTTTTTTACATTGCTGCCGTAGCTATTACTGTGGCTGGAATCATCCGCTTTCCTTTTTTTCGCAGAATCATTCGGTATTTCTATTTTATAATTAATAAACGAGCTGCAAATCTGCTTTTGTTGACGTGCACGAGACTTCTGGTCGCATGTGACCATCCGTGGAGAAGCAGGAGCAGGATTCATGTATTCAATTTTTTCTGGATTGAGTCGGCTGAACACTGTGTTTGAAGGGGATTTTTTATCCAGTTCTGTGGGGAGAAAAAAAAAGAAAATTCCTCTCATTATTAATGAGCAGTAAGAAATCTATATTAATGACACTAAAGGAGCAAAAACAGATGTACAAGATTATCTGGTTACTGCTGCATCATACTGCACATCACCGCCAGGATAAACGTATACAGACACAAAAAGTAAAACGTCTCTTCCACACATTAAAATGTGTTTTGTTTTTTTATTCTGATTTCAGATAAAACTGTAGGTGCACCTCAGATAACCAGGCTCAAAGAAAATATAAAGAAAATATGCAAAACAGATCACCTTGCTCCGACATCAGAATAATCATGGTTCAAAGCTGAGAAATAGAAAAACAAAAAGACGCATCACTGCGACTGAATTAAGACAAATCAGTTGCACCTTAAAGCCAAGAGAGAGAAATGAATGGAGAAAAATATATGGGGTTGATATGTGGTACAAATACATTTCTTTACATTTTAAAAAACCTTAAATCAGTAAGATGGCAATAAATTATGCACCCAGCAATCTTTGTTTTTTCACCAGAAATCATTTTCTTCTGCTGTTTCTAGCAGCATGACCAGCACTGTAACTCAAATGAAGAAACTGTGAATGTAAACATGGCTACAGTGTACAGCACGGGTCAAGTCGGGCTTGTGGAAGCAGCTCAGCGATCGCAGGAATATTTGTTAGAGTGGCGAGTTCTGCCTTGCCGACTAGATGTGTTTCACCTCTGTTACAACCTCCACTGCCGGCTCAGAGCTGCATCCAGATTAACTTTAACCCCTCTCCCATGCTTACAGACACTGAAAGGGTTTTCATTTTAACAAATAAATAGTATTAAAAAAAAATACGAAGCATAAAAGTATGAAAAAAACATCTAATTATTTTAACAAAAAGACTTAAGATTAATTTTCCCCACCAGTAGCCCAGATGCTCCTGACTGAAAGCTCTGTTTAAAATCAACTTTAATGCTGTTATATAAAAATCATATAAAACAAGACATTTCTGTTTAGGGGAAGGGATGTAATGAAATTAAATAACTCCGGTTGTGGTGATAAACAAAAAATACTTTGAAAGTACTCCTTTGTTATGCTCAGACGGTGTCTGTGCATTCATCTTGCTTCAGACAAAAACCCGTATTTTCTCGAGTAAGCAGGACAAGGAGAACGCAAAAATGCCACAGAATACAAAGACAAAAGCTATTTATGGTCAGCAGAATATTGTTGCTCTTCTCCGATTCTAATCAGCCTCTGATCAGAGTACCTCATTTAGGTACTCTCTTTTAGGATGTAAAGTTACTTCATTTATATTGCAATGCACAAAAACTCACTGGTGAACCAAAGTGCTTTACAAAAGAAGCAATGATTAAAAAAAAAAAAAAAAAAACACACACACACACACCAGAAAACTACATGATTTAAAGTAAAATAAATAATAAAACCACAAAAAAAAAAGGATAAGAGAGAAAAATAAAAACAAAAGTGTCGCCACACTGCTGGATGTTGAGAGCCATCCTAAAGGCCCCGGTCTGGCACCAGAGGTAAGTCTGTGGGTACCGTATCCCAGAGTCTAGGTGCAGCTACTGAAAGGATCGGTCACCCGGGGTTCAAATCTGGACCTGGACACGTCCAGCAATAGCTGGTTGTACAACCTCAGAGCCCACACTGTCGAACGGCTAGCATTAAAAAGAAGGGGCGAGGCCATTAACAGCTTTAAAAGCAAACATTAAAAGTTGAAAATCAATTCTTAAATGGACTGGAAGCCAGCGGAGAGAATAAAGAAGAGTAGTGATATGCTGGCTTCTCTCTGTGCCAGTTAAAAGTTGGGCAGCTGCGATTTGCACCAGCTGAAAGCTGCTAAGGGAGGACTGGGAGACACAACACACAGTCCATTAGAGTAATCTAACCTTGTCTAACTAGAGCATGGTAAGGTTTTTCAAGGTCATGATGGCTCATAAACATTTTAACAGAAATAGAAGAACATTAGTAAAAAGAAAAACTTTTTTCTTTTTATTTTGGGACTTATTAAATTTTTCAAGGATCCAATCAAATAATCGCCTGCGGGTCCCGCGTAATCACAACACTGAAAACCTTAAAACATCACTTTGCTGTTATGTTCCAGAAATATTTCATGTTTAAAGGTGATGGATGAGTCAGCAAATGGGTTAGGCCTGAAAAAGCAGGGCCACAGCAGTATATCAGATACAGAGCAATGCTTTCTTTGGATCATCTTTCCATACATGTGTGACGATTTCCTGATGCACAGTTCCACATCCTCATCATTAACTTAATGTCTGTTCTGCAGTCATTTAGCAGACACTTTTCTCCAAATCAACTAATTTCCACATATCACTGGTCTAGAAGCAAAATCCACGATAGTTTAAAGGTTCGAGAGAGATGACAGTAAAGCAGGCTGATTTTTTAATCTGACAAGACAAGCAACTTGCTCGGTGTTTATTTACCATATCCAGCTTTTTTTATTTTTTTTTTTAGACAAAGCAGCATTAACTTTACAGTCTCCTGTTTACAAAAGGCAAGCAGATTTTTGTTGCCTCCTAGTTATTCAAAAAAAACTTAGTGTCAACAACAAGGATAGTCCCCGAGGGCCGCTGTCCTGCAGGTTTTCAGTGCATCACTGCTCCAACAACAACACAAAAGCGGATGAAGTTCTGCACAATGAGGGATTAGTTTGAGTCATGTGTGTTGGAACAGGGATACATGGAAAACCTGCAAGATTTTAGCCCTTGTGGACTGGAGCCTGGCACCCCTGGTCCACACCATCTCCCACAAGTAGAGCAAAAAGTGCAACACCCATAACGCAATGCTGATTTTTTTTTTTTTAAAACATATTTTCAGCTGTAAACAGAAGGAGCTGCAAGCCTGCAGCAGTCCTGTTGTGTCAAAAGGAGAAGATTGATGGTATTGATACTGTTGCAAATGAAAATCTAATTAGATACTTATATCAAGGTAAACATTGAGATAGAGAAAGGGCTGTTATTGTGAACTTACCAGCTTATGTGAGAAAGTAATTATGTGGGAGTTTATCTACTTGCAAGCAATCAGCAAGTGATCTACTCGTGTTCCCCCTCTACATTTATCAGCCTATTTTCAAAAGAAATTATAATTCAGAGCCCATTCAACGAAGCAGTAGGCAGTTCAGGCAATGTTCTGATTTTAATCATTTTTATTTATGATTTTATTCTGATTTTTACTATTTGTTTCTGCCTTTTTCTACTTTTAATGCTTTCTTTGCACCATCTGTAATTCCTTTAATGTTTTTTATAAAGCACTTTGAATAGTCTTGTACATGGCAACTTGTTTAAACACAATTTGATGCACAATCTGCGATCCCAGGTCTGACTTTCTGCCTCATTGCCCAGAATTCGCACCAAGTTTTGGAAGAGGGTATAAATGCACTCTGCTCCCTTTACTTGGAATGAAAAAAAAAAAAAACAACCTCAAAACAGTAAAGTTTCCAGCCATCATTCGCCTCCTTCACTTTAAAACCCTTTCCACAGACATATAAATGGGAGATACTGGATTATGCAGATGCTTTGCAACATGACATGCTGTGACTTGGTTAATTTCCTTTATTTTAATGTTTTAATGTGTCTTTAATATTGTCAAGTATTGTATAATGTGTTGTCTGTGTTACTACTGCGCTCATGAAAGAGATCATTTAATTTCAAGCATCTGCCTGGTAAAACAAAGGTTAAAATCCATGTGCTACACCACAGTTGTCAAACTCCAGTCCTTGGGGGCCGGTGCGCAGCAGGTTTTTGTTGTCTCCATGCTCCATCACACCTGACCGAAGTAAATGAATATGGTGACAAGAAAGTGTTGGATTTATTTGATTTTAATCAGGCGTGAAGGAGCAGGGACACAACAAAAACCTGCTGGGTACCAGCCCTCAAGGACTGGAGTTTGACACCATTGTGCTTTACAAATCAATCTGCCTGGGTTAAATCAGCATAGTAGATTACTTTCATCAGGAATGGCTCTTGCTTAAATAACATTCATAAAAATTACAACAGCATGAGGCACAAACAACACAAGTGGAGTTATGCTGACCACAGCTTATATAATGGGCATTAACTGGTCTAAAGATTAAGCTTAAGTAACAGTAAAATTCAACCAAGTCCAGGGAAAGAGTACCCATTCCACAAACTTAAAGGTTGTATCAATTTTTACATAAAATAAATAGCACGTGTAAAAGACTGTGACACTGATGTGGCAATTCACTTATATCTACATCATTTTTTTCTATCCAAATGGGTGTTTCTTTAAAATAGAGACTACCTGTCTTATCAAACTATATCAGAAATCATTTATACAAAATGCACTAAATCTCCTGATGATTACATTTAAATACACATTTTACTTACTTTTAACTGTATGGGCCATGATCAGCTCCTTGAATCCAGTAAAATTACTCCTCAAAGTTGTCAAAATACCATACCTGAAACAGATAATACAAATGTACAAAAGCACAGTGTTATCCTCAGGAGATCACGCCATTTATTTATTGAAATCTAGTTACATATTCAGTTAAAAATGTTAAATATCACACATTGATGGCAGAACCAGCAGAACACATCAGAGGAATATTATCCTTCAAAAGTAAACATGGAAACTGTTGCCATTAATGTCTGTATTACTACTTTTTTTCATGCAACAATCAGACATAGCAGGATGCCTTGTGCAAGAAAAAAATATTTAAAACGACGTCAAAAATGTGCAAATATTGATAAAAGTGAGATGTGTGACTTTTACTTGTTTTTGTCACATTTTTTGCAACATGGCATCAAAAGCTTCTTGAATTTGAAACAAAACACGTTACAGTCCAAATAACTTTTAATTGATCATTAAAAGAAAACTAGATCGCTGCTGAATCTGACTGAGCGCAACTTTTAAAAGAAAAGATGTGTCGCGCAGTTTTTAGCTGCGCAACTCATTTCCCTCCATGTAGCAGTTTGCAGCTAAAGCTAGCTAAAGCTAAAACATTTCAAATGTTTGGTGGCAGACAAAGTTAAGATACATTATGCGTTGTAGTCGATGGGAAACAACAAACCCTACACTGTATTCCCGTTACTTTTATAACAATGATCGTAGGTAAATGGTTTTGGTTCAGTAAATTTGAACTCAGCAACAAAACGCGGGCATTATTGCTAACAGTAGCTACAGTGTCACTGAGATCATTTTGTTAACTACTTCCGTTTTTTAACGAGCCAAAAGTGGAAGCAGATCATTCATCTAAAATCGTGCCATTTTAAACAAAAACTCTAACAGTCCTGACAAATGCAGGTTTCAAGATTTTTTTATATGAGTTGTAAACTTGCCATATGGATCCAAGCGGGATTCGATGTGTTGGTCAAGTGCACGGCTGCGTAAAACAGGAACGAGCACGCAGAGGGCGTCAGGGTGGAGGCGGGGCTAGAAGCGAGGCTTGTTCAAGTTCAGACTTTACGTCCAGTCGCGTTGTCGTTAGTAATTCATTGATTACCTCTGAGTAGGTTGTGTTTTTACCAGCGTTTATCTGTGTTCAAAATAACTCAAAAAGTTATGGACGGATTTTTTTTTTTAAATGTCAGAAGTTGTTGAAAATGTGAAAAGGAAGAACTGATTAATTTTGGTGATCCAGATCACATTTGGATCAAGGAATTTTTTTAAAGGATTCCTTAACATTGTGCTTAGCGGAGGTTTGCGCTCTCCAAGTGATTTTCTAGTTTATTTATTTATTTGTTTGTTTGTTGTCATGTTTGTTTAATATCAATATTTGTTTTAACTTTTTTTATTCTTTGATTTTAGATGGAATCATGAAAGTGAGATTTTATAGATAGATTTTTTCTTATTACAAAACACCCACACACAATAAAAGGAGGTTGTTGTTTTTTTTAAAACATTCAGGGTTGCTAATTATACTGTCAGATCATTTCATCATTTTTCCACTCAAATGATTTAAATCTTTTACTAAAGCTATCCCTAAAAGAATAATTCAACTTATTTAAAATTGTTTTACTTTTGGTATGAGCAGTATAACACAGCATAAATTACTGGTTGGTGTAATGAAAAGAAAATGTGACAGTAAGAACATTCATCAGATCTTTCAAACCAGAAAAACACCATGAGGAAAATTCAATTGGAGTCCAGTGATTCAGGACATTAAAGGCAAAAATGCTTGACTTTTACCCAAATAGGTACTATATTATAGATCAGGTAAAGCTATTTCACTTATTAATATTTTAAAAGACAATCCAGGGAATGTTAATGTATCTAAACATACAGATAACAAGGTTACACCTTTTTTCTTTTAATGTGAGAAAATCAAAACATTTCTCAATAATTAAAATAGTTACCTTTTAATTAATTTTGCTCCCTTAATGTAAAAGACTTTCAATTGTACTATAACGACTGTCATGACAAACTACTGAACTTTTTCCTTTTCAAGATTTTTTGTCAGAAAAAATGGCAAATAGTGCAAACATCTTCCTGTACTTTTAAGATAAAAATGAACTCCCTCCTCAAATTTTTTCACTCAAATAAAAAATAATAAAAGAAGTACTATCAGTAAAAAAAAAAAATATTAGAAACATGTGTGTTTCCTCCACAGATGTAGAAAAATACATTTCTTTCCATTGTTTTTGGGCTTATGTTTTCATCTTCAGTTGTATTGCAGTTATTTCCCTTTTTCCAATGTATTGGTTTGTATTTTTATTACATTATGTAATGTTCTCTACACAAGAAGAAAAAAATAATAAACACTTTTCACCCTGTGTTGCTGTAAAGATGCAACCAGTTTGAAGAACAATCATATTTTCCAAGTGTCTTACTTTTAAATCCAGCATTTAAACTCATTAAGCTTCAGATGGGTATTTATCTACAGTAGTGTTTGACACAATCCCCCATTTTTAGCTTTCATTCATTCATTCATTTTCTGAACCGCTTAATCCAATTCAGGGTCGCGGGGAAGCTGGAGCCTATCCCAGCTGGCTTTGGGCGACATTCAGGGTACACCCTGGACAGCTCGCCAGTCCATCGCAGCCATTTTTAGATTTTCTTCATTAAATGTGTTATGTAAGTTTCAGCTGGCTGTACCTGTATAGCAGAGTTTTCCTCTTTTGTTGGATGTCTTGTAAATATCTATGAATTTATGGGGTTTTCTGTCACCTACACCAGTTTATTTTGGGTTCTACTTGTCCAGACTTTTTAAGAAAAAGCAACATGAGCACAGTGAAACCCAGACATGACTGGTGATGCATTAACAGTCATCAACCAGCAGATGGGAGAAAAGGCTAAGACCTGCTCTTCTGCAGGCTCTACTGTACCGGCCCTCCAGGGTAAGAGGAGGGGGATAGGCTGGGATAGGCTGCAGCTTCCATGCAACCCAGAATAGGAATAAGCACTTATGGATTTATGGATGGATGGATGGATGGATGGATGGAAGGATGCTCTTCTGCTGGTCCTTGAAGCCCACCGTCCTGTAGGTTTTAGATATTTCCCTGGTAAGACACATCTGATCCAAATTAATGGCTCATTAACAGGATAAAGCAGAGCCCAACAAGCAGAACTTTGCAAGTCAGCTTCAGTTCAGCTTTATTAGTGCCAATTCATCATCTCAGGGGAATTTTACAAACATATCAATTCCAGCCAATTCACTGTGATCCAACATTCGTACAAGTCAATTAAAAAATACCAGCCTAGCCAAGAAAACCAATGCACTGCGTGCCATTCTTGTTGGTGAGAACAGCAAACTGCAGCAACAGCTCACACAGACTTCCCAAAATTGGACACTTGAAGACTGGACCAATCTTTTGGTCTTATGAGTCTTTATTTCAGCTGCAACACTCAGATGGGAAGGCCAGGATTTGCGTTGAACGATTTTAAAGTGTAGATCCCTCCTGTCATCCTGAATAATCCTGAATAAGTGCAGTTGTACATGTTGTTCTATCTTTCCTGTCCTCTCCACCCCAACCAGTCGAGGCAGATGGCTGCCCTCCCTGAGTCAGGTTCTGCCGGCGGTTTTCTTCCTGTTAAAGGGGAGTTTTTTTTCTTTCCCACTGCTGCCTCGTGCACGCTCAGGATGGGGGATTGGATCAAAGTCATGATTCGATGCAATCAGTTGGTTTCTATTATAGGCTATGTACGAATTGGCTTCAAATGATGTGTTTGTTTCTTCGTGAATGTAAAGTGCCCTGTGACAACATTGTTGTGAAGTGACGCTATACAAATAAAGCTGATTGAATTGAATTGAATCCTGTGACTTCAGGAGGGTCGAGGTGACGGTGTTATGATGAAGGAAAAATTTACTCAGCACGGTATGGACCCCTCAGTCCCAGCTGAGCATCATTAACCCTTCTATGCATCGTGGCCCTATAGTGGACACTACAAGCTTTTTTCTTGCATATTCATGAATGAGGATGGTATTTTTGTAAATACATCACTTCAGTGGATGTTAGTGAGTCATCCAATACGTTTCCACTCACTGGAGAATAAATAAACATGTGATATAACTGAGCCCTGCGATGGACTGGCAAGCTGTCCAGGGTGTACCCTGCCTTTCACCCAAAGACTGCTGGGATAGGCTCCAGCTTCCCCACAACCCTTCACTGGACTAAGCGGTCAGGATAATGGCTGGATGAATGAATGATATAATTGAACAGGATGTAATTACAAAGTTTGCCTTTTCAATAAATAGAAAAAGAAAATGATACAGCTATATTTTACACAATATTTATACAATATAATTATGATAATAAATTATTTTATAAATATTTTAAAGAAAACATTGAAATAAATAATAAATTATGATCAATTCTAAATTAAATAAAAACAAATCAGTTTCACACTTAAAAACACACATGCACGTTACCCACACACTCACACAACCCAACCCTCCCCTTGACCATTTATGCCAAAATAAAAACTACTTACTTCAGGATTCTATCTCTCTATCTGGCTTGACATCACTATTAACACTGTAAACACAAATATCAGTAAAAAACAAACAAGTATAATTGCATATGTCTGTGAAGGTAAATTTCAGTATTTGTTTTTTTCATTCATTCACGCATAAAAGGGTTAAACCCAGTGATGCTACTAGCCTTTAGATGCATCCCTACTCCACCACAAATGGCAGAATTCCCTCATCACATGTCATTCAGCCCTGCAGAGGTGTAACACGCCATTCATCAAAATAAATACTTTGAATTACTCTAAAAGTATTCAAAGTATTCACATGGATCATGTGGCTACAGGGGAAACACAAAATTAACTTTGGGTATGTGATTTTCAAGTCAAGCCTAAAATTAGGCACAGCAATATGATCATGTTGCTCAGGTCCTAAAATAAGGTCAATACAACCTCATTCAGACAACATGTGATGAGTGTCATACTGTCATTATTTATACAACTAATCTGAGTCAAAATGAAGAAGCAATGTGATAAAATCTCAGTATACATATTGATTAGCAACAATAAGTTGAAGTACAGTAATTGTTTTCTCAGTGGCGTGAACAGTCTCTCATTGCTGAGTTCATTTTGAGGACATTTTGGTAAAATTGTAAGTTCTTTCATGTGTGTTTTTCATCTGAGGCTGTTCTGACATAATTTTGTGATCAAAGTTATTCTATTGTGTTGTAAAATTCAAAACTTTCAGATAAAGACAAGCTATACCTTTATTTTCTCATGGCTGTTCATATTTGATTGTAAGACTTTACAAAAATCATTTCCTCTCTATGTGAAGCTGCCACACACATTATCACACACAAACTTATCTCCAAACAATTAGAGGAAAGGATCACAGGCTGTGTGCTCCAGCCGAAGCCATAAAGTTCAGGACGGGCTTTTCATAAATTTGTCAGTGTTGCCATGGTGACTACTATGCAAAACAGAAGAACAGTTTGCTTCAAGGAATAGAGAACTCATGACCTGAAGTGACCTCAGTGCCCCTGCTTATGTCACTAGACTACGTGACCACATGAACCCACAGTGAAGGAGATGTTCAGAGGCTGTTACTGTAAGGACTTCCTGTTCATTCTCATTGGTTAAGAATTATCACCCCATGCATTTTTTTTTACCCATTCTCCTGCCTTACAAACACAAACACACACACACGTTGCTGAGAGGAAGCTATTTACCCAGTTCATGACCCAATGACTCTTACAAGAAGCTTTAGAAACGTTTACTTTCTTTAAACAGGCAGTGTGTGCAGTTATTTGACCCTTGTATTACAGTAATTAAATAATCTCCTCTGGCTTTATAAAAACGAATCACTCCACTCACAAACTGGTTTATTAAACAGATGATTGTGTGTTTGCATGTGGGGCAATGACAGCTACTGAGATCAAATTACAGCGACTGTATGAGAGCAAAAGGGGGAAACCCAACTGAGAGATGAGTTCAAGATCTCACACCACCTTTTCTACAGCCACCTTGAGTGGCTCGGGAAAATCACCAGATATCAGAACACACCCCTGTTGCCATGCAAACTGGGAATTTCTTTTTTTCAGTAACAAAAAAGAAACAAACTTGTTGTTTGGAGTGTCTTTAATGTTTAAGCAAAATCAAACCACAGAAGATATTGGTTACACACATGATTTACAAGCTGTTTACAAAAGTAAACAAATCTAATTCCACAATTTACAAACAGTTACAGTAGATATAAGCAAACTGTATCATAATGGATGACTGGATTACATGACACCAGATCCATAGTGTATTTATAATAATGTATACAATATAAATAATATCAGTTAATGCTTATACTTTATCTTATTATATTTAATGGCTGGATATCAATAATGAATACTTATATGCACATAAATCTCATTATTATTACCATATAGGTATAGATATATATTTATATAATATGCTGTAATGCTAAAGGAAACTGAAAGAACACTCCCTGGTGTTGCATTTAGGGTCTCCAAGCTTCCACAGCTGGGTTCATGTCACTCAGTATGGCGGACCTGTGTGGACCAAAGTGTCCACTTCAATCTTAATGGGTGCTCAAAGTGCACTCCCTAGTGCAGCATCAAGTCTGTTAGCTTCCACAGCCTTCACAGAAATTTGTCTGCGCACCAATAAAACGCGGCTGATTGGAATTTTTATCAAGGCTGAAACGTGAAACATTAAAAATGTCAAGTGGATAAAATCCAACGCGTGGCCACTGTTGGAAATAAAAACTGTCTGGCAGTCAGATTTAAAAGGGACTCCACTGGCTTTTGTCTGAAATACGGCAGTGAATACACTGTTAACTAAAATCATTGTCATAAAATATGATTGTCAGCACAAAGAGCTAAACTTTAGGCAGCATACAAGCAAATGTATGATAAAAATATTCTTCCAGCAGTGGTGTGTGGACAGGGTAACGTTGGTAGATGAAAGATGTAACTACTAATTAACCGGCTTCTAATCCAACACATTGTTAGAGTCACAAAAACCAGGTCCTATATTAATGCAAAGGACAAATATTGATAATAGAAATGGATTAAAAGGGAAGTAAAAAAAAAAAGTTTTGGTTAAAAAAACACTGAACAGCACACTACTGCCGGAGAAAACAAAGTATACAGCATGAATCTGTTTTTAAAGCAATACAAAGCCCCTCTGCCAAAACTACACCCTATAAAGCATAAAAATAAGTCAAATTAAGGCGAAATTAAGACACTCTTGAAGAAGGCATTCAGACCAACTCGATATTCTCATGAGGAAGGTTGGGGATCGTCTTCACAGGTTTGAAGCAGCATTTCCATCTGAGAACAGAAGAAGTCATGTTAGCTTAGGAGGGAGCTGAGGGGTGGGAGTCATTTTACAGGTTGGCATGATGGGAAAAATACCTGAAAATCTTGTCTCGGAATATGAAGTCAAGAATGACTCAAACGATGAAAATTGCAGCTAGCACTCCAACTAGCACTCCAAATACTTCTCCAACTAGCACTCCAGTCGAGCTGTTTGACGGTTCATCTACCAACACACAGCAAACAAGGTTTGTTCAGATATTATAATAAAAAGTATTGGAAAACATTTTATTCTAGCTTTCATCATGCTAGTCGATATAACTCAATAAATTCACACATTCCAGCTGAAATTTAGAGCTAAACAGACAAATGGATGAGGAAGCAGACAGAACACTATCTAGCTGTGGTAACACCTAAAATCTGATCATCTGTTGTAAACTATCACCTAGTGATGCAATCTGTACTTCCTGTCCTCTATTTATACACAGAAAGGCTTTTGATTTTGTGCACTGGGCTTGGCCATCCTGACTTCAAGCTGCAAGGTGAGCTCTGCAGTGTGTTCATACATACTTTGGACTTGGGTCGACTTGATATCTTCACAGCTGGCTGTGAAGAGAAGAAGTGGAGGGGAAAGAAGTTTAGAGAGCCGAATAACATTGCAGACTTTAAGGACAAAGTTTAGACTGTGGTCATACTCACTGCTGCAGTTAGCTGTAAAGTCATGCACAGTACCATCCTGTGCATAATAAACACAAAAGCAAGAATATCAACAGACTATTGTTGTCAGGAGGAAATACCACAGTCCCTGTCAGGTTTTGTTTGACTCATATTTAAAAGTGTAATACCTTCTCGTACACTTTTGTCAAAACCAGGCCAGCAATGCAGTGAGAGGCAGTCAAAGTGTCAGCGGTGCGTGACTTCACAGGCTCCATTCTAGTCTTGTTGGTAGCATATACAGTCTAAAACACAAAAAGAAACACTCGTCAGTCGTACTGAGCAATTAGCTACACCCAAAAAGCACATCAGTTTTGCAGTAACCAGCTTTTTATTACAGTTTAATACATAAATACTGCTTTTGTGGATGCTAACCTGTTATCTATGTGGGTAGATTCATCAAAACAGAATGAAATCAAAAGCAATATTAGTTAAAATATTTGATTTTTGTTGTGTCTGAGCCAAACTTTCATCATGCCAAATATGGGCAAGTAAAAGTGATGGGGTGAGGAAACTTACATCGTCTGTGTCCCACGAAAAATAAGTAAGTGTCATGCCTTCGGTGACGGGCGACACCCTGTAGGTCACTGTATCTCCATCCCGAATGATGTTGCAGCTCAGCTCATTTGCTTTGCACATGTGGAGAAAACAAAAACACACACAATGATAAACAAAAACAACTGCATTTCCTGCTTGTTACATTTGGATATTTTCCTCATTAAATCCCTAACTGTTGACCTGATTGGGGAAGCCTGCATGTTGACACTTTACTTTCTTTTTTTTTTTTTTTTTTATAATTTTTTTAGGGTTAAATATGTATATATATATATATATATATATATATATATATATATATACATATACACACACATATATATACATATATATATATATATATATATATATATATATATTTTTTTTTTTTTTTTTTTTTTTTTTTTTTTTTTCTTTTTTGAAGATCCAGACGATCACTCCTGCCAGCAGCCATCATCCTCCGGAACAAGAGTTCCTCAAGTTAATTATTATCTACTGCAATATTGAATTTCCTTTCGAGGATTAATAAAGTATTTTTCATTTCATTTACAATGTCTATGAAGAACTAAGTGGGTTTGGACAAGAGAAACGATTAGTATCATTATAGTTGTGGTGTAATATTCAGAATGTCTGAATAGCTCCAAAAGGTTAAATCACCATAATAACAAACCATTTCCATTTTTTTTTTTTTTTTTTTTGTCGGGAGTCTGTCTCGTGATTCCTAAAGGAATTTCTAGGAAATCACGTGAGTCTCCGGGTTCACATCAGTACATCAGGCGTGGAAACCCCCTTGTGGGAAAAAAAACTCTACAGAAAGCTGCATTTCAACTCCAAATAGAACATAAACTGTATATATATATACATATATATATATATATACATACATATATGTATATATATGTATATGTATGTATATATATATATATATATATATATATATATATATATGATGTGTATATATATATATATATATATATATGTATATATATATATATATATACATATATATATATATACATATATATATATATATGTTACAAAGGCCATTCAAGTGCAACATAGCGTCAACATGAAGACACATCATTTATCTCACATGCGGAATCACTTTTACAGACTAAAGTCAAACATCAGTCGGAGCGACGAACTCCGCAGAGCTACTTTTAATTTAACAGCGTTTTAGTCGATGTTAGCGTTTTATCTCCGCGTAACTAGAGCAAAAACCCTTACCTGCAATCAGTAAACTGACAATAGTGCGTACTTCCATGCTGCTTCCGTTCCTGCCGGCTTCTCCACTCCAAATGACTCACGTGGCGGAAGTAAGAGGGGTGCTGGTCCATAGACATCGATCTCGTGCTCACTTTCACAAACGTCATTTTTAAAATAATAATAATAATAACTTTCACATCTTCCAACATGTTTTGGACTGAGTTGCGTATTTGTAAACAAAAAAGATCATATATTTTTAGAAGCGCATTTGGTATTTAAAAAAAAAAAAAAAAAAAAAAAAAATCAAGCACGTGCTTCTATTTATTTATTTATTTGACTTCCGCGCCTTCCAGCTGATGCAATGTATGAGAAACTGTGAAGGCATTTAATAATGTCGGACGATGATGAAACGCAGAGTATTGTTGAGCCACTACTACAAATGGACTGTTTTATCACATTAACTAAATATTATTATCTGCTGCGTGGTGCACACGCAACACGAAAGCGATCAATACACGTGATTATACTCACGAACTGTATTCAAGTCTGTTCATGACTATCAACTCAAGGTAACAAAGATACAGTCCAAATCAGACCAACTGTTTTAGTCTTAAATGAATTGTAATCCATATTTGTCCAATCTACTATAAATGAGCTTTTATGATTCCAGTTCAGACGAAGTTGCTGAATCAGCCAGAGGATTGCATCAGATCTGTAACCCCCTCCCCTGTCCTCCACCTGGTCTCAAGCAGTGGGTTTTTTCCTGTTAAACTCGTTTTAACAGTAAGAAACCTCTTACAGAACCAAAGGAGGGCAAACAGAGCTATTCACCTTAACTAGTTGGGTGATGATAGAACAGACAAGAGGGGTTAACAAGACATTAAAGTCATGGCTGCCATAATTTGACAGCTGCTGTTGAAAAACTACAATGTTGCCATCTACTGTTTGCATGCCATTCCTGTAAGCCTATATCATTTAACAGGGGAGTGTTTACTGTCTACAACAGGGTGGATCTGTTAAGAATAACAGGTGCTATGAATGAAGAACCCCAGATGGGTAAAACCTCATGGTTTGCCAACAATCTATGCTGCAATTGTCTTTAAAACTTTAAAACAAAAGATGGATAATTCAGCACTGCAATATGATGACCCAGATGTGCTGCATCATGTCAACACAAGGCTGTGAACAAAAAAACAACATGGGGCAACAGAAGCTGAAAGACGTGGAGATTTTGGGGGAAAGAAAGATATAAATATGACTAAGTTGGGGGGAAAAAAGAAGCTTAAAATCAAAAGCATAACATGTAAAGATGCAGAAGGCTCATCTGAGAGGGTCTTAGCTGTAAAGAGGGAGACCCAACAGAAGGCAACAGGTTGATTGCTTGATTGATAAAAAAATAAAAATGTCTTCCCAGGCTACCTATAATTTATAGAAGCACATCAGGGTGGTTGATGTCTTAAGGATTGACAATGTCAGGATGAGACTGACTTTCAAAATTGATGATTAGTAAAAGTTATGTGGAAGTCTATGGAGCTGTCACAAGAAGAATAAAGTGGCCGGTGAATGTTGAAGGAATATATTCTTGATATTTACTGTTTTATTCATATTTACTTATTTGCATTATTATAATAATCAGTTTTTTCTGTACATCAAATCAAATCAAAGATACTTTATTTATCCCCGAGGGGAAACTCAAGGTTCAAGTCAGCTCTTCCAAGGTTAGACTTTTTTTTTTTTTCTTCAAATCAAAGATTACTTTATTTATCCCCGAGGGGAAATTCAAGATTCATGTGTGATATGTGTTTGTGTGCTAGTCTCTCTTCACAGTGAAAGGTGCACAATCCCAACAGACTGGAAATGCTGAGTGTTTTAATTAAATTGATAAAGACTTCTTTTTCATCTTGACCTGCTTCACCTCCCTTCTGTCTGAAAGTTGGGAAGTTCCTGCAACACACAGTGGCCTTCACTCTACTGCTAATATCCCTGAGTCCTACCTTTCTACTCCCTCGCCTCCTGCAAGCAGGGAGGAACGTAGATCAACATTTTTGCACATTCTGTAAATTAAAGGGACATTCAGTCGGGGTTCAGACTTCTAAGCTGAGCTGACCCACTTCTGTCTGCAACAGGGATAAAAATGCTGAACCCGGATCCGTATTGTATATTTCTAAACTTGTAAAATAAAATGAAAATAAAAATAAAAACTTAAACATAAGTGTGATTACTGATTTCCAATGCAAAAGTTCTTGCTGAGAATTGACCAGAATAAGGCAATTTCTTAATAGTATTAGTCTTTTTCACAAAAAATGATGAATGGATGACCTATAAATGCTTTGGTGAACCATGTTTAATGGTAAACTTGAACAATATGTTTCTCAGGTTTGCTACAGTGTCTGTTATTTATCAGCTAAATACATCTTTACAACCAACATAGCAATAAAAGTGATGACGGTAATATGACTCAATATTAGTATGAAACTCAACACTAAGAATAGCAGCTGGACTTGAAAGAGAAGCTCAGCACAGATTACGATGACGGCGCGGGACTGATAGTAGTGTTATATTTAGTCTAACAAATCTGGTCATTTCCCACATGCTCTGAAAAAAAAAGCAAAATAGAAGAAAGCTTAACGTTTCTTCTTTAATATCATTAAAATGATAAGAGTTGTAAATGTGAAATGGCCAATTAATATTATACATCTTTAGCATCTTTATTTGTTGAATTTATATGGTCCCATTCAAACTTTGAATATGACTTTTTTTCTTTTCAAAAAGGTAGTCATTTACAAAAAGTGACGGGTACAGATATTGATTTGTCCATAACCTTTGAAAACCTAATCATTTCTAGAAATATGAAATATAGATTGGTTTTTCATTTATCAAATATATTTCTGTCATTTCCAACTACAAGATAAGAGTTTAATATAATAAGACACTGTCTTTTACTGAGAGGTGGTGTGAGAGCTTTAACTCAAAACAGATAATCTGGTAATTAATTTCAGGAGAGAATCCTGTTTATGTCAATTTGTATTTACATTATGTGCAATCAATACAGCAGTAATTGCAGATAAATAAGGTAAAACATCTCTAATAGATAAGGAGACTTTTCCAATTTTTTATTTATTAAAAAAAAAAAGCTGCATCAGAAGAAAATGAAAAATGCAAATGATTTGGTTTGTAGCAGAAGTTTTCTCACTTTTTTTTTACTTTCAAGGATTAAAAAAAATGTAAACATGGATAAAGTCAGGATTAAAAATCTCATCTGTGCCGACATGTTGAGAAACAAGTCAGAAGAAACTGGTTTTAGAATGAACAAGACACATAAACACAAGTCCATTTTTCACAATATTTATGCAAATTAAATTAATATATAAACAAATGGCGAAAGTAACACTGGGAACAGTCCTCGGGGAAACAGAAAATTACAAGAAGTCACTGTAACAAAAATGAACTTATCTTGTGTAGTGTCCTTTATAACACCTCCGTCCTCCTGACCAACAGATGTTTCACATCTGCGACTCGGAAGAGTTTATTAATGTCGCGTTAATGTTAAACACTCGAATTTCCTCCATTTTCCACCCGAATCTAATCCTAAAGCTGAAAAGTGAATTATAACCAGCTTCCCATAGCTCTCGGGGAAAAAAAAAAAAAGTTGTAAAACTGAGTTCAAGAGGAAGAATGAGCAGAGGCACTGTATAAACGCAGAAACGAGTTAGACGCTACAGACGGTAAATTCCCGCACATGAAATGTGCTTTTACAGACAGATGAGTGCAAAACTAGATTTTGCAATAAAAAGAAAAATAGGATTGTCATTTTGTTTTCCTCTGAAGACTCTGACCAACACATTTACAGACATTTTAAAGCTTTTGCTGCCTGACAAAAGGCTGAAGTTTTGAAGCACATAGGTAGTAACTTAACTGTGGAACTGTTGGGGAAATGATGCGTCGGCTGCTTTCCTCTGCATCGCTTTGTAAATAAAATACCTAACAGCACTCCTCGCTCCACTATCATCCAAACTTGGTTCACATCGTAGCTCTCATATCTGTACATTTATATACTGTACAAAAACAGTGAAAACAAGAAAATAAGAATACACTGAGAGTAACAAACAGGAAGTGACTGCATGTTTTTCGTGGAGCTTGTTTGTATTGCTTTGGCCTGTTTGGTGAGCGGTCTGCTCGTGTTGTTCGTCGCTGGTTGTGTGGATGCAGTCGCATCAAGGAGCCACCAGGCAGCAGTAGTGAGACGGTGGGAAACCTTGCTGATGTCCACAATGTCTCCCTGTTTTACCAGTTTTCTCCTCATCTTTCCCTGGTTTTCCCTTCTTGGCAGAGGCTTCGCATTAGAACCCAAAAGTGTCTTTTTGTGCAGTCAAGTCTGTCTCGTCTTGGTCCCATTTGCCCGGGGACAGGCACTCTTCAGTGTTGAAGTCCTGAGGGTTCACCCCAATGTCCAGGACCTGGGGGTTAGTGCGAGACTCAGCGAGTCTGTGGGGAGAAGAGAAGGGAAAAAGGAAAGAGGTTTATTTAGAAATAATCAGAATTGTGTTTGAAGCTCATGACTTATGGTTGGTGCAGGACGTATGGACATAAAAACTGATGACAAGCCTGTGACTGGAAAGAAAAACTTAACTCCAGTATAAATCTCATCACAATGTACACACAAAATGCACACTTTACACAGTAAAACATGTTAGTCCTAAATGATAGGATTTGATTAAGTGGTATCACTTGTCCAGAATCATCCTGCCAACACAGTGCTGTGAAATAATCCCACATTTGTGAGGAAGACGTGGACACAGTGGAGGAAATGTCCACTTCTGTGACAGAAATCATGTTAGCAGGTTGTGCGTCGCTAACTGTGTCTGACATTGACTTGAGAAAGGTTCCGTTAGGTTAATGGTGTACGCCACTGAAAAGAAATGCAGAACTACATGAAATGAGTCCAGCTGAACACCGATATCCAGAGATGAGCAGGCAGGAATGGTGAAGTGATGACGGGGAGAATGAGGTGGAAATCACGAGATCTAATGAATGATATCGTTACCTGAGTAGGATTCAAAGCTATCCAGACTGCGGCTGGGGGTGCAAAGGAAACATCACAAGTCAGGCAACAGTTAAACTCACGAGTCCTCTGAACTGCCTGGTCATCAAATAAACGGCTCGTTCTAACTGAGAAGACTTTAAGTTTTAACTAAGACAAGTGTTATTCTGTTTACTCTACTCTGACAAAGAAATACTCTTCATTTATATGGTAGTTTTTTTTTCCCAAAACAAGTATAAAATATCCTTATCTTGGGAAAACAAAACTGTCGTGATAATATAGTTTCTATTTTCATGTACAATTGGACCACAGAAGCCAGTCAACAAAGCATGTGTGACGACTGTTCAAACACATAGTGAAACTCAAGCGTCCCTTTTTAAGCTTTTTTATCTTTTGAGGACTTTAAATCTCTCTTGAAGTTGAGGTTTATCTGAATCATCTTATTTTTGTCACCAAAAAAGACAGAAAAACTCAATATCAACAGGTAGAGTGGAGATTTTCACATGTCCAAGGTTGAAGAGAATCGGCCAGCAGATGGCAGCAAAGTATTAAAGTTTTTGCTAACAAATAAGCAAAGCTTAACAACAAAAAAGAGAAAAGTACATTTAAAATGAAAAATCCTTTACTTTGACAGGGAAGCTGCAGCATGTTGAGAGGGATATGCAGCTTTGGTGCACAAATACTGATGAAATAATCAGAACTGAATTGTCTTAGTAGGTCATTATCAGTGTAAATAAATGAATAAACAACTTTTTTTTTGACAGGATCAAAGCATTGATATAAAACAACAGTGTTTCTTAAGTCTCATGTGAATGAATAAGAATCCTCTGAACTGTTTGCTTAAGACAAAAAACATGCACAAAAGCAAAGTGCTGAATTTTTATTTAAATGATCAAGCAAAGCTACAGTATGTTGAATTAATGTTGACATTTTTACACAAAGATGCCATTTCTACCTCAATGTTTCACAGGCACCGACTTCAACCCAGCCTCATGTGCGGCCGGTCTCTGCTTAGGTTGTGAGCATCTTCATTAATCACAGAGCTGAAGACCACTCGCATTACGGTGTAATTACAGTGCGTGCAGGCAAATAATCATTTGATAATGAATCTAAAATGGCCTCTTGGTGTTTGATTACACAAACTGTGGCGTCTGTTTTCTTGTGCATTCTGGTTTTTAATGACGACTAGAGTCGGGTTAAAATAAATGCACTCATAAAGAGCTGACAGAATCTTCCTTGTAGTCCAACGTGAACACAAACCATCTGACAGTGGACCACCACAGCTGATACACACCTAATTGAAACATTAATCAGTGTAAACTGAAGCTCTGATCTGATTAGTTTGACTGCACAGTGTGAGGAATCGCAACCTGCAGAGTCACAAAACTCTCCTGTACACCTTGTATCTGTACAAATGTTGGATTTGTGCATATTATTCCACCGCGATGCCTATGCTGGAAGTTTTACGAGAGCTACAGTTACTCACTCTTAATTGGGGATTAAATGCAAATACCCAGTATTTCGTCTCCCATCATCAGTCCTTGGTAATCGCAGGTTTCCCAGTTTCATGTGAAACCAGTCGGACAGTGAATGGAGCCTATAAAGCAGCGTGACTCAGGGCAGGCAGTGGCTGTGCCAAGGCCTGTAAACTGAGCCTGTCTCCTGTCTGTTGGAGTGAAATGTTCAGCTGAGCTGAGAGAAAAGCTGCTATCTTTATTTATTAATTATTTATTAAGACATTTACGAGAAGGCCAGACTACAGTCTGCTTCCCTCAAAGCGTATGTTTGTGTGTTATAGACCAAATTCTGAGTAAAACCCCTCCTTCGCATGTTCTCACCTTGAAAAAGCCTCATCCAGACCATCCTCCAACTCCTGCCAAACAGAACACACACACTTTAGCTTAATATAACAATTTTGTTCATGCATGCATACAAGTCGCCTCTTGTCTCCTTTGTCAAGTCAAAATGGTCTGGAAGGTTAGGCCATTTGCAGTCCCACACCCTCTGCTGCTATGCGACCATTAGATAAGGCCAGTTCTGTTCAATAGTCTATTGTCCACCTCTGGAGTCGAAGCAACACCATTGAAAGCCCACTTTTAAATAGAGCGAGTGTGGTATATCAGTAGGTACAATTGAATCAGTGTTTCCTGCAGCTGAAACCTCCTGGCCACCCCGACTCGCGTCTTACCCATACGGTATTGTTGTTCTCTGCTGTGTGATTATGCACCGTAAAGGGATCCGATTCAGTCCGCTTTGTTCCTGAGTGGACCTGCGCTGCGTTGGCTCCCTCTGCTAAATCCAGAAGAGTCCCTGTGGCGATATCTGCAAATGAAAACACAAAAACAAGCAAAGTATACTTAACAACATGAGCTCGGGACCTGAGATTAGAACAGTTTCATGCAACAGAGAATCGAAGCAGGCGTGCAAAAACTCATTAGGCCTCGAAGGTTTCTTATCACTTCGGCCATCTGTGGATTGTCACTTTGTGATAAGTGAGCAAGGCGTAACCCCCCCCGACTTTCACGTCGAACCGATCTGTAATGGGATTGGTTTGTAATGGTCTTTCCTGATGATTAATGCGTGTCAACACTAATCTCTGTCGAGTAGTGATGTGCAGGTCAGAGCTTTTTAATATCCGCAACCACAAGACCCAATAAAAGAGGCGGTCCACCCAGCTCGACCAGCAGGACTAACCCTTAATCCACAACCCAGTCTGCAACACCTGTTGCGCCAGGGCTTAAATCTACAACATACATGCAGCTCAAGGCTGCTTACAGCTAAATGCTTTCACTCTAGACTGTGTTGCTGCAGTTTGTTGGTGGAAACTGAACAAGTCCTGCACCAAACGACAACAAAACCAGCTCAACTATTCACAGTTATAGATACTTAAACCATACAGACAGGATTTTTATATGCTGCTAGCACTGAAAGCTAAAAGCGCTAATCTAAAACTCAAACGCAGTCAGCTTAAATGAATCAGCTGATAACTTGCCTCAGTATGTTTCAGCTGCTCCAGTTGATGGTGAAATTACAGATAAGGACAAGAAACCGACTCTTTGTCTTTATTCTTCTCGTTTTAGTGTCTTTGCACAACAAAATAAGTCATTTAATCACGTTACTTCAGGAAACCTGGGAAATTCAAGCCAATCAATCAATCAATTGGTAAAATCCTCATTAAAGGCGAACTTTCTGAAGCAGGCAGAATATAAACCCCAAACAGGAAGTGGGGTTTTATCTTTGAAGCCATAATAAGAGGCTTGACACTGAGGAAGAGTTGGAGATATCATGTCTCATCAAAAAAGCTGGCTCAACTTTGACAGTCAGTGACATGTCATCTGATCAGCCACAGTAGAGGGTAAATAAAAGTAACCTTGTGATCGCTTCACCGCGTCTGCTTTTGGAGAGCGATTACTCAGCTTTTTTCTAAAAATAGCACTCAGAAGTTTCTACTGAGATGCAATTACGCCAATTTGCCACAGACGCCCAGTCCACTGGCAGCTAAATGAGCCACCAAGTCCAAATGTGATCAAAGAGACTCCAGATGCGCCATGAAATGTCTCACATTGGGGACCACTATCACACATGTAGCGACTGCACAGATTTAGCCAGAGATGCCTTTCTGGCTGGAGCCCATCTGGCCGAGCAAAGCGGGTGGCTTAGCAAATAAATAAATAAATAAATAAATAAATAAAGCGGATGTTTTTAGATGTTTTCAAACCCGCTTGCATAAAACACCCATGCCTTTTCCAAACTGTAACCTATTCCAACACGGGCTGTCAGCTTGCACAAAGTGGCAGGTGGAAGGCATGATGCATGAACACGAGGAAAAAAGCCTGATGAGGACTGGCAAAAGGATATTAGCTTAAAAAATTCATCATATTTTAAGGTCATCTGGCTGAATGGATGTCAACAAAATGTTTACAAGCCACAATATTTGTCTAAAACAATATTCTCTGAGGAAGTCTCACACAGCACCACTGTCTTCTTTCATGTCTTTCACATAAAGTCGACTATAATTGTGCTCCCGCAGCATGATCGCACAGCACGATAACAGCTCTCTTATCGTAATATGTTATGGAAATTACTGAAGAAAGATTTGCTTTATTAGACAACAAAGCAGAAGTGTGGCTTCAAAGTTTAGTTTGTTTTTGTTTTTTTTAGATTAAAGATGATAATCAGACATATTCACCTCAAAATGTCAATTCCTGTTTGTTATAAGGACAAGTGAGAACCGAGACCGCTCAGCTGAGCTGCTGCCGCAATATAGGCCAATCTTTAACAAGTGGCGGAATCCGCTTGTTCTCCCCCTGAGGCTATGACTGTTGTGACAGAGAGGGTGAGAAAAATGTGATGATGGGCGACACGACTCACCTCCTCCCTTCAGGCTGCCCAGACTGGCCGAGCTGTCCGACTGCGAGTTGCTGGCTCCTTCCCCGTCTGAACTGGTCTTTCCTCGCTTCTCTTTCTCTGTGAACAACAAGGAGGTGTAGAGGAGGGTCAGAGCTGACAAGTGCCCTGTGACTCCTTTTTTACTGTAGCAGCTGAACGTGTGGGTATTTACTGAACCTCTAACCAAGCATAAAACGTTGGTAAACAAATCACATTGGCAGATAAGGTTAAGGCCATTTCTCAAGCCATCTGCCAGCTGAAATCTATACTGAGTAGGCGGGGGGGGGGGGTTTGCATTGAATGTACTTCCAAGACTAAAACACTTCATACAGTTTAAGTGCAGCATTTACACAGAGTGGACAGAGAGAGCTTTGCTCACTTCATACCATTTTCCACAAAGTGCGAGTGACAACAGCTGTTTTCAGACTTCCTGCACAACAAACAGAGTGCAGAAGGGCAGTTCGGGGGCCTGTGTTTAATCAGGCTTTTTCAGCTTCGTTCCTCTGAACTGCACTGATAGTTAAAGCAAACGTTGGGAAGGTTTCTCCAACAGAGCGGAACTAAGACTAATTCATTAATCGTCCACAACGGACTTCCAGAAAGAAACTGGGCGACTCATAAGAAGGAGCCTGACTGTGTTGTTGGACGACATCTCACAATGTAGAGTTCATGCTGGTATGTTGACCTCTGACAGCTAATAGATAAAATTAGAAACAGGAAGACAGAAGAAAACAATGTAGTTTATCTACAGACAGGACATGATTATGATGGCTTAAAGCATTTATGCTGACTTATTTAGGGCACTGGTTTACACTCACAGTAGGAGGTATGTAACTACAACATGCACTGTACAAAGAACAACTGACGAACTTGTGACATAATATGTGTAAAATCAACACAATATGTATGTATTATTCTTTTAATATCCTAACAATCATCATCAATACCAGTGTACTGCAACTCCATTGTATGTAAATATACATATATATGTTGACCAAATTGAGGATTCTTCTTTAAAACTCTACTTTAAGGTCACTTATGGGACAACCTGAGCAGTTTTTGTTGTGTATTGACTGTAATGAGTTTAGTAAATCTGCATTTATTACTCAGCTAAATATTATTTTGTAGAAAATAAATTTCGGTCCAAGCAAAGTAAAAAATGTCACTTTGACTATTAGAAGAGCCACAAGTGATTCTTAAGCCAAACTAATGAGAGATTATCTCCAACAAAAGCTAATTCATCATCTTGCATCTGTCATGTACTCTGAGCTTTCCCCGTCCAGTAAACGTCAGTCCGTTGTTGACTCCCTTGCTTGGCCCTTTTCCCATCCTTCCTCTGATAATATCCTCTAGCATTCCTTTGATGAATCAACCACAGTCCATGCTAAAAACAGCCAGAGTATTGATATCCAGCTGCTAGCGCGTGACGTGATGCCATAAAGTGAAATCCTGCTGTTCAGTGATGCACGTCCTGATGCTGTGCAGCAACAATATGTAGATAATAAATATCAATGAATCATCAAAATGAGTCCGAAAAACAATTTTTTCAAAGGTCTGAAAGTTGCATAGAGCTACTTTCAAGTGTGAATACTTAAAATTCAGACATAGTTACTGCTGCAGATCTGCAGTTTCTACATCAGTTTCAGCAAAGACCCCATGCGTTATGAATCATCCTAACTGAGTTAGAACCTGCTCCTAAATAAGTAGTTTGCTAATTCTGGCTGATATAAAAGGAAATTTCCTGGATTGAGGAGTTATATTATAAAAGGAAAGGCAAACATGCACCATTCTAACATTATTTATCTTATCAGGAGCAATTTCCACTCCTCTTCTAAAATTCCTCAGAATCTGCATTTTATAATGACGAGTCTACTCAGAACAAAACCAACAGCAGTCTCGTTGCACAGAGGTTAAACAGATGCTTGAACAATCCAAGAATTCACATAGAAAGAAAAAGCATAAGATTGTGTGTGTTAGTGTGATAAACCCACTGAGGGGTGGTGACGTTGACCCGCTCCAAGTCGGGCTTTCATTACTAAGGCTGGAGATCAAATGTCCAATTACTATGAATCCCTAAAAGAGCCGCTAACAGCAGAAAAATATTCTCATTTCACTACCATCCTTGGTCTAAAATCAAATTTTCCATGAGCCCTGGTAGCTTAGTGACGGCATAGCAACAAAAAAATCTCCCCAGGCACCCGATATCAGGGGAGTCCTCTGCTTCCCGTAAACATGCAACCAGTGTAAAGTTATAGCAGCCCACAGCTGGCTGGAGTGTTTACAGTGAATATTTTATCAGTACAGTTTTAAGATCAGAGATGGGAGCTGTAATATAAAGAGGAATGTGGGTCAAGCATGTGTGGTGTACAGAGGAAAACCACAGTGGGTGGTGGAAAGAGAGTTTGACAGAGACAGGCAAAATAGACAGACATACAGCGGATCCCAGCTTCCTGCTAAGATCCCTTGGGGTCTTTTAACTTTAATGAAACCAAATCTGAAAGGATTTTCCTTCTCTCTAGTCCCCCCCCCTCATTTCCAGCCTGTAACAGGAACACCTGTATGGCCTGAAAAAGAAAAGAAATCTTCCCAACACCCTCCACAAGCAATGAGACAACTCGTTAAAATAAATTAGGCTGATTGCCTTCTAACGAATCTCAAGGATGAGAAGAGTCGAGAGAGAAGGAGAAATGTTAAAGTGTTGAAGTGAGATTAGAAAATGCGAAGGCTGTCCGCATTAAATTGCTGCTTTTAATATTCAACTCAGAAATACATTTGAAAAAAAAAAGAAAGCACATGAAGAGGCGTGAGGCGAGAAATCCGCGGCCTTGATCTTGAGGAGGAAGAAAAGAGGAAAAAAAAATCTCCCTCCTTAAAATGGAAATGTGCCCACATTAAAATGTTTCAAAACAACACGGCAAAGAAGAGGAAGAAGTAGAAATGTTGCAGGAAGGAAAGAGGTGGCAGAAATTTTCATTCAGAGCGAGTGTGCATCTCTTAAGGACTGAATAAATAACCGCCTCGGTGTGAGGTGGGATCAGTGCTACTGACATTGACTCTGTCAGGAGGGCTGAGCTTCCACTGACACACGCACACAATCATTTTCCTTTCTCTCCGACACACTCGCCATCCCAACACCCCCTCCTTGCCCCGCCTTTCACGCTTTCTTACCCCCATCCCCCCACCATTTCTCCCCTCTTTATAAGCAGAAGCAAGGACTGGGATGAGGATGGAGAGAGGGAGAGAAGAAAATAACTCAACAATAAGGCAGCAGGTGCAAAACAAAGTGGGGAGTAAATGGATAATCACTAAATCTAAAAGACCACTTACAAAGCAGCGTGCATGTAAAAAAAAAAAAAAAAAAAAAAAAAAAAAAGGAAGGTGGTGGGGGAGGTGGAGATGCAGAAACTAATACTATGTGGCAAGAAGTCCTCACTTACGCCGGGGGTCATACATCCAGTAAATGACATGCGTGTTCTGCTGAGCTGTTCGAAATAGTGAGCTGCCTGTGTGTGACACCATCCTTACACAGCAGTTCGCCTGCCTGCTGTGTTCACAGTTGTGCCTCGACACACACATTTGCTTTTTTTTTTTTTTTTTTTTTTTTTAAACCAACAAACTCACAAAATCAGAGATTTACAGTGTCCTGTGACGAATAAGAAAAAGAAACATATGAATGTAAATTCACCTGCCACTTTATTAGGTACACTGGTTCAACTGCTTGTTAACAAAAAAAAAAAAGGCTGATCAGCCAATCAGATGGCAGCATCTCGTTGCATTATATGCAGATGTGGACAAACTGACAGTCACAATGAGAAAGAAATGGGATTTAAGTGACTTTGAACGTGACAAGGTTGCTGGCGCCAGACAGGCTGGACTGATTTTTTCAGAAACTGCTGATCTACTGGGATCATCTTTAGGGTTCACAGTGAATGGTCTGATTAAGAGAAATTATCATTTGTCTGGACTGAAATACCTTGTTGCTGTCAGAGGTCAGAGGAGAACGGGCAGACTGGGTGGAGATGATGGGAGAGGCAACAGTAACTTAAATAACCACGGTAATAACTAAGGTATGCAGAATACCACATCTGAACACACAACATGTCTAAACTTGGAGTGGATGGGCCACAACAGCAGAATACTTCACCAGGTGATACTCCTGTTAGCTAATAACAGGAAACTCAGGCTGCAATTCTATCAAAAGTGGACAATATATGATGGAAAAATGTTGTCTGGTCTTGATTTACGGAGAAACACTCAGGTGGTAGGGTCAGAATTTGGATTAATTTAAACAAAAGCATGTTTTTATCTTTCATTTGTGTCAACGTTACAGTGCAGTGATGATATCATGGGCACTTAGGGCACTTTAAGCAACTTGGTACCAACTGAGCATCATTTTAGCATCATTTTATGTATTTATGTTCAGCATGGTAATTCATCATGTCGCAAAGCTCAAATCATCTCCAAAAGGTTCCTTGAACACGACAATGTCCCTGTACTTTGACGATGACCTCCCCGGATCTTAGAGTGACTCTGTTATGCACATTTCAGTCCAACTTATTTTAATATGCAATTCCAGAAGGGCCAGAAATAATCAAACATTCTTCACAAACCCCTTCATTCATTTTGTATGGATGCTCTCAGATCAGCCTCTGCCAGAAACAAGCCAACAGAGAAAGCTCCGCCCCATGTCCTGCCTGTGGGCTGCGTCTGATTGGTCAACTGCTACGAGTAGTTATACTCAGCAGTAAAGGTGGGTGTGGCTTTCTTCTCGTAAGCGAACATAACCTAGAGAAGATGACCAATCACTGAGTCCCTCCCCCGCAACGAAACTAAAATTTCAAAGTAGAAAAAACTCTAATACCAATGGTTTCCGTCGCCATGGAAACCAAATGTAAGGAGTGCTGGAAAACTCAAACATGTGTTTGGGTGCTAAAAAAAAAAAAGCTAAAGAAAAACAGTGCCACTTATATGTCTGATGAGTATTGAAAACTATAACACTGTAGAAAGCTGAGAAAACTTGAAGTAGCATCATAGAGCCTCTAAGTCAACGCAGCGCCTTCGGGATGTGGTGGAGGAGATTCTTATCATGGATGTGCAGCCGACAAATCTGCAGGAGCTGTGTGATGCTATCATGTCAATATGGAGCAAAATCTCTGAGGAATGTTTCCTAGACCTTGCTGAATCCAACCCGGCTTTAGTAAAGTGGACCTAATAAAGCCACCAGTGGGTGTATGATAGGGTGAAAGGAAGGTTTGTGTGCAGAGGAGTGCAGTGAAGATTAAATAAACTCATCTGTTGAGACAACAAAAAAAATTCCCTGTGGTGAGGTCACATCTGTCACAGGCTATGCTTAATTCTTCCCAATCCCTCCCCTCCCAAAAACCCAGATGAGTGTTGGAGGTGATTTTAATAAGGATCCATCACTAAACTGAAACAGGTCTCCTTGAGGATTTAACCACTGTGGGTGGAATCAATGAAGACTTTCCTCTGTGTGTGTGTGTGTGTGTGTGTGTGTGTGTATAAACAGCAACTAGCCACACAGCTGTTCAGGATTTCACATGACCTCTCCAGAGGGTGTCAGGGCCAAGATCTCGCAGACAAGAAAATTTATGCTTGTTTGTTGACAGGTCAACCTCAGAATCGAAGACAATGCAAAGAAAACGAGGATGAGAAAACAGCATCGGTGAGGAGGGGGGAGAGAAAAGGGAGAGAAAAAGGGAGAGGAGCGTTTGCACTCATCCGTAACACTTGTGTCGTCGGGGGGGGGCAACGGTGCATACCTTCCTTGGCAGCCTGCCAGAACTCAAACGCCACTCTGAAAGCCTGAGCCACTGTTAAGGTTACCGCCTGGGCCTGTTGGGAGGAAGGAAGAGACAGGGCGGAGTGAGGGATGAAGGATACTCGCGTGCATTTCATCAACAGGAAGGAAGATCCAGGAGGGCGAGGAAACATTGCTGTGACACAAACAGGAACTGACCACAAACATATGAGCTTTCCTAAGTTACTTGAATAGAGGAAGGAGAAACCAGCAGACTACATGGCAAGCTGTTTATGTAACTGGAAGGATACGTGGCCTTTTGGCCACAACTAAATTAGTGAGAGGAAGGAAGAAGAGGGAGTGGCTCACTCTTTCAGAAAACCTCCAGGGATGTGAGAATGCCAAGAGAGGAATCACAGCCGCCTCGCCCTTCGTGCTCTCGCTCCTTTCTTTCCCTTCACTTCATATTTACTAATCCAAAATGTAGCTGTCCTCATGTCTGCACAAATGACAAGCTGAAGGACAGAATACCCAAATAAACAACTGTTGCTATTTATAACTATAGTCTGCGAGTTTATTTAACATGCCATTTATGATTATATAACCAACTGCATTTAAAGAATTGGTCAATATTTTTAGGAAATATGAAAAGTATTCTCTCTTTGCAGCACTGCTGTATACATTTATAACCCTTTCCTGTGTCCCCTGCATCAGAAACACACTTGGTGTGCCCCTACAGAGGTGTCAGTGGGCTGTTTGCCTATTTTCTCAGAGCTTTTTTCAGCTTTAAACCTCAAAGTAACTCAATGAAAAAGGTACCACAAGTGATTTATATTTATTCATTTCAAATCAAATCAAAACTTTATTTATAAAGCGCTTTCATAAACCAAAAGCTATCCAAAGGGCTGTACAGGTTAAGGGGGGGTCTAGTAGTCTTGTGCTTCGGGGTTAACAGCAAATTTAAAGTGATGAGTTTTTAAACGAGACTTAAAACCCCTTAAAGTTGCAGCAGACCTCACAGAAAGAGGGAGATCATTCCCGAATGATGGGGCTGCTATAGAAAAGACTCTGTCTCCCTGAGTCACGAGTCGAGTCCTAGGGACCACTAAGAGCATCTGGTCTCTTTTCTCTTCATCTTCCTCTCATAAATTAGACAATTTGCTGTGTGTGTGTGTGTGTGTGTGTGTGTGTGTGTGTGTGTGTGTGTGTGTGTGTGTGTGTGTGTGTGTGTGTGTGTGTGTGTGTGTGTGTGCATCTAGGAGGTACGATCTTAACTACTTACCATTTTCCTCTTGGAGCAGAGAAAGGCATGACACTCTAGAGTCTCGTTGTGTTGGCTCTGGACGATGTAGGCAAACACTTTGTCGTGCATCTTGTCTGCAGTGCAGTATGATATTCTGAAACACACATAAACACACAAACTTTAATAAAAACCTTAAATCTTTGTATCGTTATTCCAGACAAACTTACTCCCCTTAAGTCAACAACAATCTGATTTAAAACTACTTATAAACATTAAAAAAAAAAAAAAAAAAAAAGCCTTAAAACCAGCTAAACTTAAAATGTCATCATACACACCAGCTGTGAAGGTGCACATCCAACAATGTTACCAATTTGAATGCAACACGTGCTCTTTTCTGTCCCATTTTGCCAAAGGCATGACATTCCTTCCTGCTCCTACTTCACACACCCACTGTGTTAATCTGTGACACACATGAATGAAGTCAGAGCTTTCAGGTGGAAAATACCTGATGGGGCTCAAAGAGACCAAAGTGGCGGCTGCTGTAAATGAGCCTCTGATGTGTGATTCCTGTGTCAGTCTCAGGTGCAGAGAAAGCATATAAATCAAGCCATAATGGCGCAACAAATACCTTTTCTCCACATTTGAGCGTGATGTCGTTACTGTCATAACAGAGACGAGCAAATTGCGAAAGGTAAAACTATGGAGACTATAATGTATGTCTGTCATCTGTCCTTCATCTGTCTTTCATTAAATGATGACAAATACGAAGATAAAGATGGAAACGTGTAAGAAGAATCACAGTTGTGATTTAAACCAAACAAGCAGGATTTGCAGTGTTTGGGTGGGAGGATGTTGGGATAATCCATCTTTTTATTGGCTGTCCATCTTCTTTGCAGATGTCTGAGGGTTTTGAGACGTAAACAGCTGCAATACGTTTCCACGCCACCCTGAGGTCACACCTCACACGAGATGCTATTTGAGTGCAATCGCGACAAGTTTCTGACTTTATATTTACTCTACCAGTCAAAAGTTTGGGCACACTTTCCCACTGATCTGTGCGTCTAAAATTTTTACTGGTAGTGTACGTGAAAGAATTTAATTTTAAAATTATTAGAACAATTTACGAGAAATTTATTGAGGAAAAAATAGGTACATTTTCCCTGAAGAATAAACATTACTGCAGCTGAAGCATTTGAAGGCTAATAAACAGTAAACATTTTCACGTGATGTGAAAAATATAAGGAAAAGACAGTTTTTTTGTTAAAAAAAAACAAAAAAAACAAAACAAAAAAAACAAAACACAGGAAATCTGCCTTCAACACCTGGAAGGCAAATACAGGATTATTTTGGCCAATTTTGAACACAGAAATGATGCACAATATTTTTAGATTCCACATGACTTGTGCATTGCTTCTTCTTGCCTTAAAGTAACACAGAGATGGCTGTGTGCATCAAGGGCATGCTGCAAGCAAGAACCGCTGACAACTCAAGCCGAACACTCCTAAAAATGGGCCCGTTTGCCACAGTGTTAAAAAAAAAAAAAAAAAGTCGTAGGAAGATAACTAATCCACAATTCTGACCTTTACAAGTATATTGGTCAGCTTAACTTCACACAAGAAGTCAGAGTATTGACCCTGCATGATGAGAAAGTCAGCCTCATTTAGCAAAGTCAGGACGGAAACTCTCCACAAACAGTTGAGCATCACAAGGTGGAGCAGGAAGAAACATGTTAATGAAGTCAACTCAGACAAGAATAGCATGAAAAAACTGTCAACAGCTGAAACTTTGTCCTTAATCCGCAAGCTTTCACAGGGAATTATTCAACGTAAGCCGAGTCATGCTTGGAAAAATGATGGAAAGTCCTTTCTCACCTTGAAAACACAGACTCATAAAAAGTGGAATTTTAGGAAAGTGATCTGAGCTCGTCTCATAAACTCTACGCCAATAGATGTCAGACAGTGAGGCAGGCTGTCACAGGCAAGGGAAAACTGGAAGGCATTTACTACAGAAGACAAATGTGTGAGTGTGTGACACCTGAGATAGAAGCTCAGACATACAGCTGTTGGAGCACTCCCAAAAGAGCTGAAATTAATGAGACATACAGCTGATAGACTGACTACTCTTGTTCTCTCACACAGATACAGAAACGCTTTGCTGCCTCAGAGAATAGCAAGTCCGAGCAGTGACAAATGAGCGCAGGACGAGAATAATAGCTTCTGTTTTAGTGTGTGTGTGATCAGGACGGGTAAAGCATTTCGAACTCTGGGCGGCCCTTGCTGCCTGAGGAGCTGGACTAGACTGACCTGTATATGGAGATATTTTCTATCAGGTGGTTCGAGGCACTGTCGTAAAGGATGATCCCACGAGGAGACACTGTTAACGTGACTTTCTGGAGTTTTTTCCCACTGGCTTTGGCCTGGAAAGAAAGGAAGTGAGGAAAACAGTAAGAATGGAGAGCACAGAACAAAAGAGGGTGTGTGTGAACTGAACTAACTTGACTAAACTGTAATCAGAACAGCCAATCAAAAGCCACTGAATCCAGTCCAATCATGGACAAAACACGTATTGTTGAGATAAACATTGTTTTGAAACATTATTATGGGAAATTATTTAAAAGAGTGACCCGATGCATTCGGCTCTACTTTTACAAGTAAACCCTTGACACCGAATTTTAAATCCCCCATTCAGAAAAACAACTTTATTTTATTTGTTTATTTATTTATTTGCTTAGAAGGACACAAAAGACAAGCTAACAGATTAGGCTAAATCAGAGCTTCCCTTCTCATACATCACCATGTCCCAAGTCCCAGCATTGTGCTGCCGCTAACTTCATTAGCCACAGAGCCGCCAGATCCAATAACATTAAGCCTTCTCTGCCATGATAAAGCTGGCTGAGCCATACACTGAGTAACAGAGTCCGCGCTAATTGCATCCTCTTCTAAAATGTCAACCGGAGGCTCGGGTGTGGGGTGGGGAGTATGAGCGACACAGTCACAATTCACTGAGGTGTCAGTCAGATGATTTTTAAGTGGCAGAGTTGATGATGTGGGGAAAATATTATAACTGCCTGACAGAAAGTCATTTTATGGCAGTTGTTTTAATAGAGACGCATTAAGAAGAGATTGGGGTGCACTGTGTTTAAGTACGCGTGTTGTCACTCACCGTAGCGACTATCCTCTTGACAGCTGCTGCAGACAGCTCCTCACCTTTAGGTTGCTCAACCATTGTGACCCCGAGGTACTTGAGATGGAACACCATGCCCTCCAGTAGGGTCTCTCTTGTGTCCGTCCAGTTCTCTGGAAGCTCTGAAAGACAGGATACACAGCGGTGACAACTCTGCTCACCTGCAGCAATGCTGTTGGAGCATAATACTAAAAATCCTCCGTGTTAGCATCTGCTTTCTGCTTGTTGGATGTTGACTGCAACAACCACCATTCGGCCATGATTTAGTGATATTTTGCACACTGACACAGAAGCAGGAGTACACTCTTAATACACGTAATCCCTTAACTTAGATAAATCCCCACGTCTATCTCTCTGGTGACCTGAAAAATTGTTTGGCTGTTGCAGATTGTGTTCAAAAGAAGAGATGAAGAGCATCGGCGGACAAAACAACGGCTGTGTGCAATACTTACTGTACATCTATGGCTGCTTATGGTCACATTCCCTTTCCTATCGCATCACACAGAAAATTTTCTGGTTTTGGGAAAGAAATTTTTAATGAACATTAGAAAGCTGTTCGCTGGAAACATATGTCAGTACTTAAGTATTTATTTTGTGAAAAGATGAACGTTTCTGCCTGACAAAGAGCAAGAAAATATGAACGACAATGGATTCAAAGCTTTTTTAAAAAGTATAATGAATCAAAGTGAGATGAGGATAAATGAATGAGATACCAGCACGTTATTCCTCCCTTGAGGGAAACTGCAATGTTGTCTTTATTTTCCCCAAACAAGAAATAATTAATAATCATCGACAGTCAATCTTGCTCCAGAGGGAGATGGCTTCTGGAAGGAGTGACCCCCTGTATCTTTCTCTCTTGCAGCGTACTTGAACAAGTCTTTGACTGAACACATTGTTGTGTAGAGGATGTGAAGAATCGTCCATTATGCTCAGCATGCGATCACCTCTCTGCTCCAGCTCAGCACCAGCGCAGGACAAGTCTTCTTGATTCATTTGTTCAGTCTCTAAGTCTGATGCCGCTGCTCCAACAGATGGCTGCAAAGCAGGTTCAACCTTCCACAACAGACTTATATGTAACATCTGGGTGAAGGCATTTAAGGATCTCAGCTTAGTCGTTTCTTGTCGATGTTTCTGTGTTGCATTTCCAGTCTAGTCCGTTGTCCATCTAAACTCGCAGTTATTTGTGGCGCTCCACTTCTTGTCCCAGAATGTAAACTGTGCTATGTTAGTTATTCTCATCCACAGTGAAATCATGTGGCTAAAAGCAAACAGAAAGGTGACAAATACTAAGCATGAAAGGCGATTTTTTTCCCATTTCTTTTCATTCTTTATTTTGCATTTGTTCACCACTTCTACAGCTGTTACTAGGGCTGTGGCGATATGCTTTAGTCCCGATTTGATTTCAGTTTTTTTTTTTTTGGTGCAGATTCGATTTAAATTGCGATTCTCACAATTTCTCATGATTGATGATTTTTGTAGACTAAAAAAAAAAAGAAAAAAAAAATGTACAAAACTTTTTTTGCTGGTCATTTTTCTTGATTTCAATTAGGAAAAAACAACACAGTAGCCAGACCATCATTCTGCTGCTATAATGTCCAAGAAGACAAGTAAAAAGATCGATAAAAACAATAAAAATGACAAAAATTGATTATTTTTATGTATTTGGAAAAAAAAAAAAAAAAAAAAAGGTTTTATAACAAAAAAAAGAAAAAAAAATATTTTAAAATTGTGACGCAAAAAATCCCGATATTTGATTTTTTGATTTGATTTTCCCATCCCTAGTTGTTAAAGTTTTTCTTCACAGGCTCAACAAGCATATCTAATCTCATCATGTCCATAAAAAAACACTGTTTCCCTCAATATAAACCATTACTCCCTTTTTATCACTCCTTATCGCATGATTATTCATGGTCATAACTAAAATGAACCTACATTAAAAGGGCCGCAGAAAAAAAATCAGCAGTCAATATAAAAAACTGGTTGCTCTTCACTGCTTTCATGTTTATTTACTATCCTGTCAATAACAGCAAATAAAAGACAGCTTAAGATCTAATTACATCAATATAAAGACAACCCTGAGTGTGTGATCGTGCAGCTGGAAACCACCGGAACTGATGTCTGGAGTGAAGTCTGCAGAATGACTCCACATGAGATCTTGAACTAAATCAAGTTAATATGTAGCATAAACAGTGGAAACAACACTCAAGCTCACACATGCCGACATGCTTCATCTGTGCTTAAGCCAGTACAATAATAAACATCACAACATCTTCTTAAAACCTATAAAAGGGTTTATGGACTTGCTGCTATTTGGTGTGATTTAGTGCGGGGCGGCCGGAATCCATCAGCAGCAGCCCCCACCCGTCTGCATGCTCTTCATGGCAAACATCACTTTAAAGCAGAAATCCTGTTTCTATCCAAGGTGTGCAGCCAGCCAGGTGTAAATGCTATTTTTCAAAGATTTCATAAAGGTTAAGCACTTCTTTTTTGCTCTCCGGGTACTCATGGTGGATTTTTCTAACATTTCACACACAACACAAAGAAATAAAAAGTTGATCAAATAAATCATCACCTGCAGATTTGATGCCTTAAAAAAACATGTCTTAAGCTCAAATACCTCCATTTTCTTTGTTGATGCTTTTTGTCTTTGCAATTCTGAACAACCTCAGTTCATTATTACGGCTTCAATTTTCATCAATTTGTAGTTCATAAACTAAACAATGTTTAAATGAATAAAAACATACGCTGCGTAACAAATGCCTTGCATTTAAAAAGTCAAATAAACAACTCATCTTTTCACAGATAAATACGCAAAAATATTCACGCCTGAAAGAGCAATTACTTGGTTAAATTAAGAGCACAGCATTTTCAAAGCTCTCTGCATTTTTCTGTGAATACCGTCACTCAACTTAAGACACCATATCATTTAGGGAAGATAAACCATTTAGGAATGGCAGCAGATTCCAACCTACAATATTCTTTTCTTCTCAAGCCAAACCAAGTGAAAGGCTTTTAATGGCCTGAAGGCAGCTGTGACCAAACCCATACATGAGTAACGAGTTAGTCTAACAGTGAACACCCACTCGAAGGTCAAGGTCTTTGATCACCTCGGTGTTAGGAACGGATCCGGTTGTCCTCTTCTGATCCTGCACCTACATTAGTGACTGGATAAGTGGCACTCTTACTGTAACAGAATCTGTGGCGTAGAATCACTTGCTTCTATTCATGACCTAAATCAGGTTAACAAGTGGACTAGAAATGTCTATTATGAGGAGTGGTCACTCAAGATATTTTCCCAATTAAGATGCTCACCCTGCTCATCCGCAGCACCTCCAACATTTAGTGTTTACAAAAGACCCAGCCAACTTTCAGTCCCAATGGTTTCACTGTTGACTAAACGGCTACTGACAGGTCTGCTCCAGTAAAATCTTTAACAGACAGGTGTGCTCTGAAAATGCCCCGTGTGATCTCCAGCTTAGTCTGGGTGTCAGTCACACCATGCACACACAGCTGAAGAAACAAGTTTGCGATGGTCCAGGTGGGATTTTAAAAGCAAAGTGCTCCGTTTCAGCTGCTCAAACTAATGCTAGAAAGATGTCAGTCTCTCAAGTTGACCAGCGGTTCACCCTGACTACACTACCTCATATGTAGAGAATCAGTCCTAGTTGGCTAAAAAAACACACGGATGAGGGGAGACTTGTAGTTCAGCCTGCTGAAAATGAATCAGATAGATAAGTTCAATAGAGAAACTTGGAAACTGGAACTATTTTTAGACTGTTGCACGCACCCAGAGTTCTGCTTTGTGCGTATCAATGATGCACTTTTAAATTAGTGCAGTTTGCATTCACATGACCAAAGATCCCACTCTGCCACCCACCAGCCCCCACCACAGCAGCACCCTGCAGCTGCAGTGATGATTAGAGCAAACTTCAAAGGGTTTCATGCCTGTAGTTAAGCTCTGGCTGGCCAGAGGAAACTGCTTGCACGGCTGAGACAGCCTGTAAATAAGCTGGTGAGAACAGGTGACGGAGCACTGATATTTGCCTCAGCCGTGCTCAAATACCTGTTAGCTCAATGCCCTCCCCTTCCAGTCAGCAAGCTGCAGAAAGCATTCGATGAACGAGAGCTTCGAGAAAGCTTTCTCAAGTTCCCTTTAGAAAAAAGAAAAAAAAAAACATTCTCAGAAACACTAACCAACCACAGTGCAGAGACAAAAAGCCCAACGAGGTAACTGTGCATTAAAGAACATGACTGGATGAACAAAATAAAAGCTTGTATCTGCAAAAGGTTAAAAGTGAAACTGTCAAAGGACCTCCAGGCCTCAGATGAACACCCAGCCCAAGAGGCAAAAAGCTGTTTAAAAAGGCATTTAGAAGATGTCACGACACACATGAAATACAAAACGAGTAGAACAACAAGGAGTCTAATAAGGTGATGATAAACAGGTAATCACTACAGTTATTACCTCTTTGCATGTTCAAGGCAACCATACTGGATTATTTATTACAACGATTTTAAATCAACTTAGAACCTGCTGGGCACTAAAAATATGAGGATTTTTGAGTTCAAACGGAACTTCAGCCCTAGAAAAGATAGAGAGCAAAGCATCTAGTGTTTTAATCATAGACTGTAAATAAAAAGATGAACGTAGCCTCTGTGACGTCACTCGTAGGTTTCTGAAGAGCTCGGTGGGCGGTTCCTACCATCACCATCTTGGTGGAGGCACGCATGTCATCTCGTCCGGAAAATACAAATATGGGCAAAGAGGTGGACGTAAGAAGGGGGACTGTGAGCGTCATGGTGGATGATTGACATTGAGCGAACTCCGAGCTTTCGGTAGCTAAGAGCTAACCCGGAGCTAACCCCGAGCTGACCAGCTAACGGAGGTAAGCGGGCTAAAGCTAAGACACGTTGTTAACCGGCTAAAAACCGCAGTTGTTCGGAGTTCATCTTACTTGAAGCGGGAGATTCGGTACCTGTCAATCAAAAAGACACGCCCCTAAATATACCAAAATTCAAGATTAAATTACTTTTACATGGGCGAGTGAGAAAAATATTATGTGAAATATGTGAAAAATATTCACTCCCCCCACATTAAAATCCATTAAACCAAAAATGGATTTTTGAACCAGGCTGTAAACATGTTTATTTCTGCTGTGAAGTTGGTCTTTTTAACATGGGAGTCAATGGAGATTTGCTTTGTTTTGCAGCCAGCCCCTGGTGGATGAGGGGGGAACTGCAGTTTTATGCACTTCCGCATAGGCTTCACTTTTAAACGTCGGAGGCTCCGTCCATCTTTCATCTTTTATATACAGTCTATGGTTTTAATGGAAAACAAGTCTCTTATCTAATGGTTCATCTTAAAGAATTAGCCAGATTTAAGTAATTTACGGGCAGCAAGAGAAGATCAGTCAACTTGAGGCATTGAACGCAACACAATGCAAAAAGTCCAGATTTTTTGTTCACACCGACTGATGTAGAAGTCGGTATTTACCCGCTACATTTTAGCATCCACTTGGCTCCCCTGAAAGGTAGTACTCAGAAGTATTGTACTTACAAACATGGATTAACAGATAAATGTACCATTATATTTGCACTACTTAAAGATGCTCTTTAGATTATAAACCTTTCTTAATTATTGCTTTCAGTTTTGTGATTAATTTGTGAAGCACTTGCATAACAGATGAGAGATATCACCAGAAGTTGTTTCTCCTCTGTACCTCTGGCAGCCTTCAGCCATATACTTTGAAGTGTTGTAGTTTTTGATGTGAAACAATCGTACCTTTGAGTCGAGTCAAAAATGTTTTGGCAATAACTCACAGACGTGTAATCAGTCAGTAATCCCCCAGTTAACCCTAAATCCATGCTGTCAATTAAAAGCCACTTCCATCCTCCCCGTCTCCTCCTGCTTCAGACAAGTTTGAACACTTCACTGGTGAGGCAGAGGAGGAGAGAAACAAGGGAGAGGAAAAAACCTCTACATCCCACCTGAGAAAATGAGCGTTAAAAAACAAAGCCAGTTTCTGAAGTTTGAAATGTCAGATGTTTGGATCAAGCTGTAAACGAGTGTGATGGAAGATCAAGGCAATGTGATTTCTGCAGAAATACAGTCCCTGATGGTGCTTTAAAAATGTATAGAAATATCAGTCTTTCACATGTACTTCAAGCTTCTAAAGTCTGTGATATTTTACCGTTTAATTTTTTAAAAACATTCAAAAGGAAGAACGCAGCACATAAAAGAAAACAAGAAAAACAGTTGAATTATTTAAGACCGAGCAACAACTATTCATTCCAAACATTTCCATCACCTCTGTTGTTCCTGGATTTTGTCTAAATAGACACACAACAGGTCTGGTTTGAGCCCTTAACAAATAATAAAGCAGGTTAATGGGCCTGCAGGGCTCAATAATCCAACAAGCGTGAACCAGACCAAGATGCATGAACCTGACTCTTCTGATCCCTCAAAAGAACATCAGTAGGTTTATATTTTCCTTTAATACTCAATCGTCTGAATTCATGGTTAGACTGGGACTTTCATTATGTTTTCATGATGATGAAACTACTCCGAGATTCAGAGAAGTGAGAGCAGAGAGGTCCTGGAAATTATAATCAAAAGGATTTAAATGTGGACTTAAAAGCATTAGAGTGAAGAAATGGAGAACGTAGTGGGTATTCTGGCCAACATTACCAAACAGGAAATGAAACAGGTGGTAAGAACAACAGGTTGTGATGGTAATGAGAAAGAAAAAAAAACAGCTTCTTTTTAGTCTCATCACTGCCTTAACAAAGATGATGAAACAGTGGGTGGAAAACAGGAAGTGAAACAATTAATGAAGAGAAATAAAACGTAGGAGGAACTAAAATATCCAGAAAATGCGAGTGTAAAAGTAGAAAGTCAAAACTTCCCAGTGTGAATAACAAAACATTGTTTGAGGTGCAACAAACGCGCAGGTAGGAAGATTCGTGGTGGAAACAGCAGGAGGACTCTGCTCTGCTGTGAAAGTGGCGCCGTCGTGTTAACATGTAGAGGCTGTTATACAGGAAGGAGGCAGAAACGCACCATAAATCACAATATCGCTCTAACCATGTCATTTCATTACTGCAACGGAGCTTCTAACCAGCATCACAAGGGGGTTTGATGTAAAAATGGATGAACATCCAATCTCTAAATTCAAGATATGATGCCCAACTGTGACAATAGGCTAAAAAACAAACAAAATAAAAGATTAAAATTCTGCTCTTCCGAACATAAAACCAGTTCAGATGCCTCTAAATAGAGCTGGTGACTTTGGTTTGTGACTTCATAAGATGACTAACAATCACCTCTTGCATGTTTCTGTCATTGACACCCTCCTACAAAGGATTGCGTCACTTAGGTTGTGAGTAAGCTGCTGAAACATCCAGGTAACCAGTTAGACATTCATCCACGTTGGAATGAACAAACTGGGGAAGGGAACAAGCTACGGGATGCGCACGGTTTGGGAAAATCAATTCTGCTGATTTGTCATGATACTAATTTTTTGCAGCGTGACAGAAAACTTGCATGGTTTTCATTTACCTTGACTAATCTGCTAACTAACAGTTATCTGATAGAGCATTATTAAATCAGTTTACTTAGTTTTTTTTCCCTTCATTCACCAGCAGGTTTGTAACAGACTACAAAATGGACAAAGAACAGCTGAAAAATGAGGAGAATTAAGTTTTTATTAAAGTAATTACAGTAATTCATTCCAAATAAACTTATTCAAACAATGCTGTGAAAACTCTTGTGTCTTTTTTAAATGCTACAAATATTGTAAAAAAAAAACCAAACAAAACTGAATATGGCTTTCTAATATCAAGTAGCCCCTCGACACCTCCCAACAGGCGCAAGTCAAGCATCCCGTATCAACAGCTTTTAAAGCCTTGGAGCCCTGAGAACTCTCCGCATGGTGTTGTGTGTCATCGGAGTAAATTTCAGCGCATTCATTCGAGCCCACTGGATTCCAAAGTCTCAGAGACTCATTGTTTTTTAGCCCGCCTGGATAAACTCCTGCCAACCTGCATACTTTCTCCAAAACAAAGTGGGAAAATGAAATTCTGAGATGGGATTTTGTTATTTTAGACATATTTGTAGCTAAAGAAAGGAACAAGCACAGAAATCTGGAGAGCAACAAAGCATCAGTTCTTGCTTTGGCTGGAGATGTGCACTACCCTGGATATGGAAAAACTGGTGGAAACCTTTCACGTGGCCATTTCAGGGGGTTAGAGTTTAACTATGGACAAAGGTAACACTATCTTCTCTTCAGCCCGGCAGACTTTATCTATCCAGGCTGAGGTCAAGGACCATGATCAACCCAAACAAATAGGAAGCAAAATGAACAACCTAGCAAGATCATACAATTTTCTCTCTCTTTGTAAACCCACAACGGCTTTTCTTGGCACTTGCTTTTAGGGCCATTCAGTCCTACTTAGGGTACAGTTCTTTAAAAACATCTCAAACCATTTCTATACATCATAGCCTGATATTCCTTCACTTTTATTTTCAAAGCGCTTTAGTTGGGAATCCTTATAAATCACATTTTGTTTCTACGGCAAGTAAATATGCATAATAAACCATGTTACAGATGGGAAAAGGTCGCACAGCAGTAGGGTCATATGAGAGGAATCAGACTTAACCAAAACAACCTTTCCTTTGTTTTTTTGTTCAGTCATTTTTGTTTTCATTAAAAGATAATGTTTTGATTTTGCAAAACCACTAATGGACTGGAGAGGTGAGTCACACAGGAAGTATCCTCAGTCATAGTAGGAAGCACTGATGACAGTCATTCAGTTAGAGGGGCTTCTTCCCTGATGCCAATTTTCTGATATTAGAAAGCCATATTCAAAAATCTGTAAGAATATGGAGAAATTTCAATAAGATAAAAATTACAGTCTGTAAGTGGGCTGTTTTAATGTAGTATGTTTGGCTGCAAACCACCCACATCCAACACAACTGTTTAGAGCAGGCCTCTTTAAATGGCGGCCCGCGGGCCACATGCGGCCCAGAGCCAACTTCTATGTGGCCCAACTTATGTAAAGAATAAGACTATTAATCAAGAACCTTCAATCATTCCTACGCTGATTAAGTAGCTTCCAATCCTGCAGTTGTGCAGACCATGAATGCAACACTTGACTGCCTAGCAACATTACCTGTCGTTGTGTTTTGAAGTTGTAAGAGCAGCGCTAGCAAGAATGTCGCTCTCTGTCCCAAAATGCAAAATTTAAAACAAAAACTGCAGATATAACCCCGCCTGGACTGATAAGTATTTGTTTGTTTTTTCCATCACATTCGAGCACCAAATCAATGTGATAAATATGCAATGAGTATGTGGTGGTGTTTAAAGATTATAATGCGAGGAGGCACCACATCGAGAAGTTTAGTTTGACATGACCTACTTATGTTAAAAGTTAGGAGAAAAATAGTGAAAATTCCAGCCAGAGCCTATTTTATTATTTTTTGCATTTGCCTTGTCTTGTGGGACTGAATTTAAAATAGAAAAATTAATAAACTACTTATTTTTCAAAATGTAAATGTGTCTTTTTTATTTATTTATTTTTACTTATTTTCCCTTTATTTACTGGCTCTGATCATTTTTTATGTTAAAATCTGGCCCACCTGAACATCTAATTGAGTAACCATGGTTTAGAGAGATAGGGGGTAAGGGTGGATGGTCCAAATCCACCTTCCAACAGGTGGAAGACAGATAACTTGTTTTTAAATGGATCATCAAACCAGTTTGCCTTGTAATTCAATGGGTATGCTGGTTTTGGCTTGGACACCTTGTAGTAACACAAGCTAACTTAATTTGATACGTCACTACAAAAATGTATTAAACAAGCAAAACAAGGCTGATTTAAAACTATCATTTTGCCACAAAATAGGGTAAAGTGTGTATGTGTGTGTGTGTGTGTGTGTGTGTGGGGGGGGGGGGGGGGGGGGGGGGGGGAGGGGGGGGTTGTTTCTTTTTGAAACAGCAGTGCTAAACAGTATGTTTGGGAACAATCTAAAGAAAAAAGTTTATATATAGATTTTTATAGTACAGTATACTGCGATGGACTGGCAAGCTGTCCAGGGTGTACCCTGCCTTTCGCCCAAAGACTGCTGGGATAGGCTCCAGCTTTCCCGCGACCCTTCATTGGATTAAGTGGTTAGGATAATGGATGGATGGCTAATATAATATAATTTTGGAGTATTAAAGAGTTTATTTGTTTATAGCCAGTGGAATATTATCTGTTCAGCTTTAACCACACGTAACATTTTCCTGTTGGAGGTGATTCTGCTGGTTTTTGTCTTTTCCCAAAGTGTCTTAATGGAGTGAAAAGTTGTACAATAAGATAGGAAAACTACTGGCAAACACAACAAGCATCTGAACAATCAATATTTCCCTGTTATTCCAATAAAAGAAAAAAACAACACTAGCAATCCCACAAGTTTAAATCTCATCTTTTCAAGGCTTTTCTATGCCTGAGCAGATGACCCATTCTTATCTCATTATATTCCAATCAGCAGACTTAGAAACTGCTGACTCAGATGATACCTGAAGTGTTGAACCAAACTTGATGATGAAGACATCTATCAATGTTTCCACTACATTAACAAACTTACATGCCATGTGTCTCCATGTCAGCCTGGCGATGAAAGTGTGAGATGAGTACGGTCATTACAAAGGCCTAATGACATGCCATTATGGGAAATAGCTGAGAGAGAGAGCATTGTTAGGAAAAGAAAGACGGAGTGTTAGTCAAAGGAAAAAGTGTGTTAGTTCACATGGGATGACTGCCACAGTCTGTCCCTGCCTGGTACGAAGATAGATCCAGGACTATTGTTCCACACTCCTGACCTCAGCTTGTGTGGAAACTGTTTTACATATTACAGAAAACCCAAGGTCAAAGTCTCTCGTATACACAAATCAAACCATAAATACAAATTACCAGAGACACACTGGAGATGCAATCGATACAAAATGAGTAAAATGAACAGTGACTAGGGGTCTCAAAGTCATCAACCTATAACCTCTTTTTTCCCTCCCATCATGAAAAAACAGCATGTTTCTTTTCTTTCATCATCAAGACCAACGGGTTCACCATATTCTTCAATATCAAGCGGATAAAGAGATAAAAAGGATGCGTTGCATTTATCAGTATTTGATTTGAAGACCATCCAAATCAATTTCATTAGGGTGAAGGAAAGGATTTGCAGAGGATAAGAGTCTTATGGTTTAACTCCCAACACTGAGACACGTGTCTTTCAGTATTGGCTAAATCCACTCAAAGGAGGAAAGTGAGTAGAGGGAGAGAGAGATAGAAAAATAAGTGGTCATGCCAGTCAGGGATTAAAGCTCATGCCCCACCGAGGCCAGAATGTACTCTAAACAAGAACCTGGGTTATGAAACTGATCCTTAACAAGCTGCGTTTGCAGCCTCGCCAAACAGGAGGTGCTGGATTCTAACGAAACTCAAATGATACTCCCGCATACAAATGCACTCTGTAAAGGGGAAGTGAGGCATTTTTCAAGCAAACATCACCAAATATTTTCTAGCCTGTCATCTTATCTATGAGTGGCAGTCAGAGCTGGTGCAAAAATAAAGTGATAATTAGACGCATTCCTGGTTGTAATATCAGAGCAGGGCAGTAGCCTCAAGGCTGTATGAATCATTAGCGAAGAGGTTGTGGTCAGATAGTTAAAACGATCACTTGATTGACATAAAAATCAATCTGCAAGTCATGAGGCTTGTCATTTCTTATTTTCTTCCTCTTTTAAACACAGCTTTTTATCAGAATGTCCAAACACTGAGTACAAGTAGTTTACAGCGTCACTTATTTTGACAACTTAGAATGATTTTCTTTAAGTTGGGGACATGCTGACAGACGATTAGCAATAAAATGGAAAGCTGCACCTGCTGGGATCCACTCATCATGAAAATCGTTTCAGCTCTAAACAAGAGTTACCAAGAATAAAGACAGCACGCTGGGTTCTTTACACCGAGTCGAAACAACACAATGGTGCATCTGAAAACCAAACACACCTTTTGAGTCACCGTTTTTGTCCCATGCTGATCAGAAAGCAGATGAATGATGGTCTAGTTTAACCAGTTGTCATGGCGGATGCAGATCAGCCATATGTTCCTTGCCTCAGCGAGGACATCGGCTCAGCTACAAGACACATTTACAGACATATCTGGCAACGAAACATATAGAAACCAGAAAGACAGATTAAAGAGGGGTAAAGCAATCTTACACTAGTGATAGGGGCGGGGAATCGAATAGAAAATCTGGATTTTTTTTCCTTCACAATTTTAAAATTGATATTTTTGTTTAAAAAAAACATTTTAAAAAAATAAAAATAATTAATTATAGAAATTTTTGTCATTTCTATTGTTTTTATTAATCTTTTTACTTGCATTCTTTGACATTATAGCAGCAGAATAATGGTCTGGCTACTGTGTTGTTTTTTCTGAATTGAAATGCAGAAAAATGACAAGCAAAAAAAGTTTTGTGTAAGTTGCAAATTAAATCAAATCGGCCCGAATAATTTCTCAGCTCTTTCTAGCTTATAGAAAAATTAAGTTACTTGGGAAATTAGCACCTTTTCTTACTTAATAATTATAAATCAAAAATCTGTTTGAATCGAGAATCTATTCTGAATCGAATCAACACCCCAAAAATCTGAATTGAATTGAATCATGAGCTGTTGTTAGATTCACATCCCTGATTAGTGAACACAAAAATCCCCATGAAAACATTCATACAAAAAATTACTTCAGCGTCAAGACAAAGTGTGTGTTCTGGAGGACTTTCTCCACATGTGGAACAAAGCTTGAAGGAAAAAAAAAATTTGAAGGAGGGTACTATTATGTTTAACCTCAAATTATATGTTTACTAGGGTGGGGGAAGGGAGACGCGGCTGCTTCAGCTACTACCACAATAATTTTATTCCTGACTGCAGGTCAAACACCAAAGATACAACCATCCACGGTCAATCTGTAACAGCTGGACTGACCAGTAACAAAATACAGCGACGTTTATAATGTAGACCTATGATTACACCTCGCTCATGCTTTCAACATGACCAAATTGAAAAGGGGCTTTAACATCTTCAGACACTAAAATACCAAAAGTAACTCTTTCCAGGCTGAGATCATTGTCTAAATATGAACAAACAGTATTTGTTGTTTGGTTTTTTTCCCCCTCCTGTTGTGGGATGCTCAGACGGCATTCTGTAAGTCACCAAAAACTCCTAATGACAATGAAGCTGCCACACACACCATATGTCTAGACATGTGACTGAAGAGGATTACACCATTATTTCTTCCCTGAAAAGTGAACTAGTTAACCCTTGTTCTTTCTTCATACACTGATTTTACAGAATAAGCTGGCTTTTCAAAACAAGTTAAGCTCAGAAAAAATGTTCTGTTTGTCAAAATGGCATAATAACCATGAAAATTTAATATTTCTTTGAGTTCTTTTGAAGTATGTTCTGCAGGCAGAAACAGCTTTCTCAGATGTAAACAGCACATGGGAATATACGTACATCCTTCTGATCATAGAAAGCCAGTTTTAACATGACACCAATGCAAACACATCAGCTTTTTGCTTCACTTATTTAATCAGGCTGCAACTTAGCGCTCAGTTTTCAACTGCGCGTTTTAAAAATAACAATTCCAATGTCTTAAGGTGTGGTATTATCCTGGCTGCATGGGCTGAAACCAGAGAAAGCAAAACACCCATTTAACCCTAACGGATTAAAAATGTCCTTCAAGGGAAAAACGGTGACAAAGCATGATTGTGCAGCCGGGTCTTCACATGACACCATTCACTGACTCCACACCAAAAGAAGCATCTTACGGATACGTAATATCCAGCAGGGCTGTAAATCATTGAGGACTTTACTACACCATAAAGGAATCCTGCAGGAAGCAATCTGCATTAGAGGCTGGCAGCCTTTTTTGGATGACTTTGTGTCGGGGACACAGTACCGACCAACTAAACATGTAGCGAGAACTAGCTGACACTGACTACTCCAAAAGCCCAATCTATCTTCTAATGCTGCTGTGATGTGTTTTGAATAATGTGCAATTAGTCACTCACAACTACAATTTTCAGAGGAAGTACTCTCTTAAATGTGGTTGTTAAACCATTAGGACTGCTTTTTGGTTGAGACCAAGCCGATCTTTCTTTGTTGATCCTTATGACTGAGTAGACATTGTGACATCTGGCTGTTTGGATAATGACAGCCTTGCAGAAAATAGCTACCGGGGATACGGGAGGGGACAGTTTCCCCTTTGAGCAGACAGGGATTTTCTGACTCCTACCATTTTCAGATTTGATTTAAATAAAAAAAAAGGATTTCCATGACCTAAAACGATTGTTGATGTTGCATTTTATTTATGGAAGCTAAGTGGATGTTGTGACAGGACAAGCAGAGTGCTGTTCTGTCAGCTCAGCAGACTGCCAAAAAAGAAAGTGAACATTGTAAAAGCACACGGGAAATGATTGCAAAAGCAGAGCAAATGGAGAAAAGTAGTCCTCAATTAAATGTTGACATGCCATTTAAAAAAGAAAAATGCTTATAGACAGTTGATTCATGAAAACGGTAACAGGACATGTTACAAAACTAACTATGGGAGAAAAGAAATGCAGTGCTGATGGATGCCAAGGAAGTGAATAAGCTGCTTTAAACAAGACCAAACCCAAACTAACGCCAGAGACCAGCTTTCTAATAGCAAAACCCTCGACTTTATTTAAGGACCTGTCTAAACTTAGAAAAGCTTAATGTTTAAATAAGCTATGCCACTCCAAGGCAGAAGGCATATTATCAAATAAATCTTTGTTCTGTACGCTCAACTACAAACTGTCTCTTGTGCCAAAAGACAGGGTCAACTCTGAGGAAGAAGCAAGCTAGCACAAGACCAGACAAGTTGCAGTTAATGAATAAAACACAGTGAAGCTTGTAACTACTGCAAAAGCTAAAAAAGCAGATGAAGAAGAGCTACTTGATTACTAAAGAAATAAAAAGAGGAACCTCTAATATAAAAGTATAAAACAGATAAAAATAGAAAGCAGTGGGTGACAGAAGGATGCTACTTTGAGAACTGACTGAATGTGGATTCATGGCGCATGCAGCTCAACATCAGCCTGAGCCTCCAACACTGGTTGATTGATTAGTCTGTGACCACTGCATGGTCACACGCGGAAGACCCTGCTGATTGTGCATCCCTCCCCTCAGAGAGGAGTGGACCAAAACAAAGCATTGATTACACTGTGCAGCACGTGGAACAGCACGCTGCCAGCTGTTCCATTGTCTGTGGAAAAAAACAAAGGCAGAAAGGCATAGAAACAAGAGGGCATCCCTTCTGTGTAAGCAAACATAAAAGAGTCCAGGCAGCTAAGCTTAGATGTCGACAGCAAGCCAGCAGCACACTTGTGTGATCATGCTCAGCCTCCAGGGCAATGGTTGCACACTCAGGGAATCTGAAGCCAGGCATTCCCTGCAAAGCCCATGCTGGCTTTTGTGATAATTAAACCCCTAAGTTGAACCTAAGTACAAGGCTTAACATTTTAAAGAATTTGCAACCACTCCTTAATGCATTTTTAATTTTTTTTGTTTCACATTATGTATCGCCTAGCAACAGTGCGTTGCTATGGATTGCACAGGCTTGCCACTAAGACAAACACACGTTTCCCAGCACCAAGGCTGGATTATCCAATGGGCATTATGGGCACGGGGCCAGGGGCCCACAACCACCTGGGGCCCATGTCTGGCCCACGTAGGGAAAACACCAGCAGTTTGGACATTAAACAAAATGTAAATAAAAGCCATGTCGTTACACAACAGCATCTAGTGTATTGCTGTTGGTACCACTGGCTGAGAGATGTTAGAAATGTCTTTCACAGTGTATAATTCACAATTTTTGCGGTGGCGAAGGGGGCCCCTGGAGCACTCTGGGCCCAGGGACCTGTGCACTTTTAATCCGGCACTGCCCAGCACCTTTTGGCTCCTGATGCTTCTCCAGTCCGGATCACAGCATTTAATCCATGTGAGGTTGGTCGACATAACTTTTGTTCTGCCTTGTGATTGCTTTTGGTCACGGTGAACGAAACACAGACTTGCATAAAACCAGTTAGGAAACTGGACTTGTGACTTTGAGCGTAAAAAGCCGCAACAGGAGTCAGTTTCTCAGCTCGCTGCTGTCATTTTGAGTGTCAAGTTCTGAAGCAAAAGCATTTTCGACTTCACATTCAAGCTTGATTTTCAAAGTAGCATTTTTTTCCCAAGGTTTCCTTCTTTACTGGCTATTTTTATTTATTTATTTATTTTTAACAACCTTGCAACAGTAACTCCTGAGGAAACACCGGCGGTAACATTAGCTGCTTATGACAGCTAGCTTCATTTAGCCAAGTTAGCTTTGGTTACAGCCAAATCAACAACAGCGAATTCCCACATTAATGGAAATATGTTGAGCGACTGAACACTTACTTTTATGTCTGCCCGCACCCCATGACTGTTTGGCGATGCTGGGACTCCGAATAATTGCCCTTCCAGCGGATTTCAAAGCGTCCATATCGGTATCTAAAAGTAGGGCAAAGAGCCCGACAAGCGTCTGTTCGTCTCCGTCGAATCACTTCTTTTGGTTGCAACCAGCTCTCCCCCGTCAAAACTTTTCCTCATCTGTTTTCTTCCTCCCCTCCACACGACTAGGCTTCAACCGATGGTAGATTATCATGTTCGTCCCTCCTGGGCGGTGTTATGTATGTAAATTAACCGGATAACGTGAGCGACGCCTGTTTGTGGTGTCACGCGAGTTGCACGGATCTCGCTGCCTTCTCGGGCGGCGCTGCTGCAGATGCGTTTCCTGTTACTCCACGTTCAAACACTCCTACCCAGCGTCATTAGTGATAAATGATCTGGTAGTATGTGTTTTGGTTCTGTCGTGTTTGTTTTCTGAGCTCCTGAGGCCTCTGCAACGTCACGGAGGAGAGTGAAACCAGTTTATCCCACTCATGTCTGCAGGTGGTTTTAAACACCAGAAGGGTTTGGTCAGACTACCAGTGATTGCATATTTCATGGTATATGTCACTGTTTGTCAAATGGGGGTACGTGTACCCCTGGGGGTACTTTTAAAAATGTTTTAAAACATCTTTTTATGTTTTCTTTGAAACATCCTTAAATAAAATAATATAAATATAACATTATATAAATATTTAATATATTTTATTAAATGTAAGTGTACATTCATAATATGAAGTAACATTTGGATTTACACCATTTCATTCTTCCTAAAATCCCACATTCCAACTTGAATTAAACCCCACCAATGAGCCTAATCTTATCCATCAGTCACTGTCGCCTTGATGTGGTACAGTGGTTACAGGGTGCTTGGCTGAAAAATTATTTTGCAAGGGGTACTGTGTTGCAAAAAGGTTGAGAACCGCTGGTATATGTAATCAGATCTTAATACTGTTGGTTTAGTTTGAGATCATTTCCAAATCAAATGTTGAAAATATGGAAACTTTTACTAAAAATGGGCTTCTCCTCAAAAATGTTAGTTTTATAAAAAGGTATCCTATTATATTAATCAAAAGCTACATGGAGGAGTTACTCCTAGATACCCAAGATGAACATTTATTCTTATTTTTAAACATTAATTTTATTTTAATTTGATTATTTTCTGTCATGATAATTATCAGCTGAGGGTCTAGAAATGTTTTGGTGGCGGGGTCAAGGCAGGGGCACAGATTGGGAAAGGGGTGGCACATGTAAATGGCACTTAAAAAAAAGTCTATAATAATAATAATAATAATAATAATAATAGAAGAAGAAATAATTAACTGATTATTACACTTAGATGGGCAGGTGGGCAGATTAGACTATGTAAATGTTGCATTATGATAAACAATGCAGAATAACATCTTGAACAATAAAAAAAATACATTACATGCTCCATTTTCTTGCACTTGGGACACAAATGTGGCAAAATAAACACCTCTGCAATGAAGAGAAATCTTCCAGTCAGAAAATTAAGAGGGAGTGTATTCTGTCATATTTCCTCAGTCAGACTCTGTTGGGCCCCACATTTTGAAAACATGATGGTTGATCAATTTTGTGGCCATATCTGATCAACAGTCAGAAATAGTGAACCATAATACTCACCCTGGCTTCCAACATGTACGTGACATCTAAATATTACTCTGAGACAGTTTTTTCTTTTATCTATTTTTAATTAACGTGAACAGGTTGATTGTGGTTCTTATTGTTAAGTTCATAATAGTAGTAAAGATCCTGAGTCTATTTGTCTCTTTAAAAATATTCTTTCAGTTTAATGATGAATACAGAGTCTTTGGGGAGTGTTTTTCAAGGCATGGGTTCTGAAATTGACACAACAGGTAGTTATATTTTAGGCCATTGCTACTATTTTTGTAGTCATTTTCATTTGGCTTACCTGCTCATTCCCTAAACAATATCAATTTAACGCTGTTTCAAATTTCCTGATTGTATTGCATGTATATACGGCATATAACCATTATGTTCTGTTTTAGTACATCGTTATACACTCGTCTAGATATTCTTCCCCAGTGGTCTGTTGTAATAGCCAGTGTACAGCACATAAATGTTAGGGAGGTACGATGTAAGAGTCCTCTGAAGGTCAAGACTGGCTCAAGATGGTTGATTTTTACAGACCAGAAGAAGTGGAGCGATGACCAAGAGGGATTTACTGAGCATGAATATGAATAAATGTTTAATGGTCAAAAGGTCTAAGCGTCTGTCAACTAAGAACAATACTGACATTTGAAATACCCGTGAGTCTAAATGAACCTGCGGGGACCTTTTAAATCATAAGACTTGTCAGGATCTATGAACACAGTAGAGCAAGCCATCATACTCATAAATAAGATTCTACTACTTTTTTTTTTTTAGTATCTTACTTAATTTATTTTCTAAAAACCAAAGTAGGCACAGAAATAGAATGACATAAGAAGATACAATCTTTAGTTTTCTTTTCTTTTGAATCTTCCTCAATTTTTTTTTAAATTGAAAAGTGCTAATATTTCTCAGAATTGTGATGAAAATATTTAAACGATACCAAGCTACGTCAGGTCTGACTGATCTTATATCATCACTATTTGAATGAAACACTTCAGGAGAATGACTTACAAAAAATCTTGCTGTACCAGATTTCGCAGACGATGACAGGCTCAGAGATAAGATCAGGAGGTTAACACTTTCCTGGGGACACATTAAGTAATATGCCTGCTATCTTCAGTTCAGCATGAGTTGTAAACTAACCAACAGCTCTACAGGAGTTGTCACTGTTTCTTCATGAGCAGCTGCATAGGACATACCTTTATTTACCTCTTTCATGCAAAGTGGGCTTATAGTAGACATCTATTTAGATATAATTGAAAATAATGTAATTATAGGTTTGCCTTTGCGATGAATAGGAAAAGAAAATGATACATCTATATTTGATAAAAAAATTCACATAATATAATTATGATTACATTTTATTTTATAAATATTTTATACAATACATTAAATAAATCATAAGTTCTAAATGTCACTGACAAACAAAAAAAGTTTCATTGCATATGTTTGTAGAGGTAAAATACTGTATTTTACTGTGCTTTATTCATGCATGAAAGGGTTAAAATACAATGATTTGCCAAATATCATAAATATATATGATAGAACATCAAAAACAAGTCACATCTTAAAAACTAGGCATTATATAATTTTATGAAAACAAGTATAAAAGTGATGACAGCAATATGGTTAGAAATGAAAAAAACTGGAACTCATTCATTTAATTAGTTACAACTCGGTAACGTGATTGAAAGTTTTAAAATAATAAAAAGAGTACTTCAGAGAGGTAGAGTCTCTGAGAAGTAAAGATGATCAGATGTTTAGTAATCCAAAAGGATTAAAACTAGGGTTACTACAAATCATTGAGCAGTTTCAGGTTATTTTATTATGAAGTATCTCAAACTAAAATGTGAAAACTTTCCTGATAATTGTGAGTATTCCATCATCCGTCTGTGATCAAGCTGCATTTTATATAAATAGGAATAATTCTATCATGTAAATTACAGGATGGAGCCAGGATTACCTCTACAAAACCCAATCTGTAAACAAAGTTCTCAATGAAATCACAAATACGGTTTCAAAACGCTGTCATGCAACAAAGAACCCACATGTTAACATCACCCAGAAACATTAGCTTCTTCTCCGAGATGCTAGCATCTTCTGAAATGAATCCAATCAAAATGTGACTTCTTTTTTTTTTTTTATGGAAATCATGGAGTCACCTTGTCCTCCAAGAAAAGGAGTAAAGACGACCGTTCCAGCTTATTATCAGCACTCAGATGCACATCTGTAATGGTATATCAAAGTTTTAGAGGAACATATGTTCCCATCAAGGTCACATTGTTTAGGGAAGGTCTTGCATGTTTTAGCAAAACAATGCAAAACATTTTTCTGCATCTATTACAACAGTAAGGCCTTACAGTAGCTGAGCTGGTTGCTGGACTGGCCTACCAGCAGTCCAGAACCGTCACCAGCTAAAAAACATCTGGTGCATCACAACCCAGAACTGCTCAGCAGCTGTAATCCTATATTAGACTAAAATAATCTTCAAAAGGTAAAGCAACTAGTCCTCTGTGTTTGTAGATGTTTAATTGGCTTTTAATAGGCCCTTAATAGGCCATAGCACCTCCCAATGTCTTTTTAGGTGTGTTGGAGCCTTCAGATACAAGAGGAGCTCATATATTTCTTTAATAGTGAAATGTTTCACCTTCAACAGTTTTTCCCTGAAACCACAGGATTTATTGCACTGCAGTCTCTTTCTCTGCAGAGTATTGTTCAGAAAGTGAGTGAGAGGCTGTATAAACATGAGTCTTGCTGCACAGGTTAATCAGGTCTATCCAAATAGGTCCTGCATGTGGCAGAACGCTGAGCAGAGGGCCTCTTTCATGCATTGAAATTGAAATTCATTGTCCATCCCTTCCAAGAAGAAAATGTATCTGCGCTGGAGGAGTTTTCACTCAAATCAAAAAGTGTAGCAGCCCACGATTGTTCTCCTTCATGGTTCCATGTCAGACTGAAATCACAGGCCCAGAGGTCAGCCTAGCACAGAATCTCTCCCGGCTGCCGATGACAAGAGAAAATATGAAATGTAGACAAAGAGGAACTGTGGGAAAAATGTGCTCAAGTGTTCAGTATTTCCCCTCTGGTAATATTTAAATGGAGCACACCCACCTCCACACCCAGCAGTGGCAGATAGCACTGTGGAAGTTGCATGTTTGGGTTTGATGAAGAAATTATTGTTAATATCCTTTTGACATACCTGAAAGGGATTTAATGGTCTTAAAAGATGGAAATTTATTTGACAGAGTTGTTGACCAGAGCTTGTACAGACAGATTGTTACATTCACCCCACATTGTGCAGAATGAAACTGCCTCCTAGTGGCAAAGAAATGGTGGTAACCACCAAAGTTGGGAATATTTCAGCTGCCACAGAAGCTTTTTATTCAGTCTATTATCATTTTATTTGAGGCTACAAGTTGGCCGACATTGTTTAGAAGCCAAATTATAGCTTATGGATTAATGTTCATTCATTTTTTTAAAGATGGAGGGACTCAGCAATAGACTAAATGACATTAACAGCAATAAAAAGAGGAAACACTTGCAAGAAAAAAACCATTTTATTCCTTGTAAACCTCACAGAGCGAGAGCGTAGCCAAGGTCAGACCTGGGGGAGAACACAATGGTGACTGTGGGCATAGAAAAACAAAAAAAACAAAACACTTCTCTAGACTTTCAACAATCAGTTGGCCGAACAACTGACTAAACTGTCATTTTTCACAACATTTTCAAAAAGCTGACGATCAATCTGAGCAAAAGAAGCTTCTCCATATACAGTAGATGAAAACCACACACACACACACACACACACGCACGCACGCGCATACACGACAACGACCATTTGAAGTGATGGCAAAACCACGTCGGGCTCGAGTGGATTTTTTTCCCTGCAGGAAAAAAATAACGATAATACCAGAAACAGGAGTAAAGAAAACCGCTTTGATAAACAGCCACTATTCCAAAAGTTGCAAATACTGTAACATTCACAAAAAGAAATGTGACCTTCTACTCCCTTATTTTGTTTTGTTTCCCCCCCCACGACACAGTCTACTACAAACGGGTGGCTACTTCCTCTGCCTGCTGAACTGAAACGTCCATGAACTGATACCAAACTGCATATTTGACAAACGTGAGCCAATGTATCTGCAGTACAGTCTCCAACACATCACTAGAGAAATGGGCAATTCCAGTCTTGGCACACCGAAGTGGAAGATAATTAAATTATTTTATTTAGAACGTTGACGTTGGCATTTCCGAAGCTTTGTTTACATTGCACAGTCCACCTTTACAGTTTTCCCTTTCGAGACGAGATTTGTTTTACACAGTGCACCTTGAAAGAAAGAAAAATAAAACAAAAAACACAGAAATCAGGACAGCAGCTACACCAAAGATCAGCAGAAATCAGCCTCTTTCAGAACATGAGCTGTAGATCGTGGTGCATTCCCTCATGTCCACATCCTGATATGATGTGAAAACTGGAATTTACAATTATTCAATTTGTCAGATAAAGGTCATGTGTGGAACAAGGTTCAGAACTGCCCCAGAACACTGAGGGCAATTAGATTTGTTATGTGTTCGGGGATATTAGGAGGTGGGGGTAAGAAAAAAAAAAAGAAAAAAAAAAAAGCATAAAAAAATTCAGATTGTGCCATTTCACTTTACTGAGAGGAATCCTTGTACTTTCCAGCCAAGCCTAATTTTTTTTTTTACAAATAATTTAAAATGTTTGGGTGTTATCTCATGTCCTTAACTCGAGGCACTGTGATCCTAACTCCGCCGAGCACTGAGAAGCTGTACATTTGTAAAAACTTATTTCACCCTTTCAGCGCAAAACTTTTACAAAACGACAACCAAGCGTGGGTTTGAGGAAAACCAAATTTTGTCACCAATGCTGAATGTGGGCTTGGGGTCAATTCTCTTTTAAATTCCAAAATTCTGCTTTCAGCTCAACATATTTCACAGCTTTTAGTCATCAGCTTTGTTGAAATAAACTCATGAAATTCAAAGTGAACATTTCGAGCCACAGAAAAGGCTTTAAAAACTATGAACCAACACAAGCTAAAACAGCTGAGACTGGCATGGATTTGGTTGACTGGACGATTCTGTGTCCACTTATCCCTACATTCCCCTGGTTGTACAAATGTTGTTGTACCATATTAGGAGGATATCCATCTGCTAAATAAATAAGGATACGCATCTAGATACGTTATGGAGGACTGCTTTTTCAAATTTCAGGAGGGCAAAAATCAAATAAAAAGTTTCTCTCCAGGACCAAAGAGCCGATTTCTGGCCGGAGCATTGGTGAGAAAAGGAGAGCGACACCTTGAGATGAAGATACACACCCGAATCTGTGAGGTTTCACTAGACCTTCAGAGAAAAAGAAAAGAAAAAAAAAAAAAACCTGGGGCTTCCTAGGTGACGTGGGATGTTTGTTTTCAAGTTTTTTTTTTTGCCTTTTGTTTTAACTACAACAAATACAGTCACACAATACAACATCCTTCTGACCTGGCGAAAAGAGAGAGAGAAAAGAAAGTTCTCAGCCGTAAGATGATGGACCTGCTTGAAAAGTAAAAATGTCGGTAGGATGGATGAAAGGGAGGGGGGGGGGGGGGGAGCGGGGTGAAGCGTTCACTTTTTCAGAGGCTGGTAAACAGAAGCGTTGGGGTCCAGGCCGGAGGGACTGGTGTCCATGAACTTTGAGGAGTAGTGGGGGGCCACGGGGGTCATGCTGCTGGTGTCGGCTGTGTACGAGATGCTGGGCATGACGGCCATCACTTCTGCTATCTTCTGCTTCAGGTCTTTGATCTCCTGGTCCTTCTGCAGGATCTGACCTGAAAGCAGAAAAAAAAAAAGGGAGTCAGGTTCAGAACAAAGAAATGTTGCAGTAATTGTGAAATATTTAGAAGTATTTTTAAAACCTTGTGCAATCTCCAGCTGTCTCTTGGCATCTCCGAGTGCAGAGAAGAGATCCAGTTTGATTCTGGTCTCTGCACTCAGGCTGTTCTCCAAGTGCTGCGTCTTGTCCTGCATGGCTGACAAGGCTGACATCAGCACTTCTGTGTCTTTTTCATTTTCCTTATATTTATGAAGCTCCTGGAAGACAAAACATACATTCAAACTCAGACCAAAGGTTTAGTTCATATAAATGGTTTAACTTTTTGGTATACAGGTGATTACTGGCGCTTTACTTGCTTTTGACTGCTGGTTACTAGCACAATCTAAGTACTCTCTGTAATAAAATTTTAAATAGTATTTCAGTAACAATTTTAACTGCGTAGACACAATAGACAAAGACTTAAAAAAAACAACCTGACAGTGCTGCATAACTAATGTTCTCTGCTCCATTTGATTTCCATTAGTGTGCAAGCATGCAAATAAATATATAAATGGCCAACAACTGCATCCTATTGGAGGGTTACTCTTAGTGTGCGTACATGAACTGTGCAGTAACTCATTGCCTGCAGCTTGCTTGATTTCTTATCTAATGTACGAGCACTCGTCAATTCTTTCCTACCAAAACTAGTGCAGATACATGGGTTTGTTGAAATGCAGGTGAACATGTGAAAACAAGTCTCTGCTGCTGGCAGTAACCGTGTGAGCTGTGCAGCCTCCTCGGTCAGAATGAACACATGTGCACAGATGTTGTATTCCCATCAAATGTGTCCAAAGCTGGATCTGATTAACACCTGCAACCAGCTTTGCTATGCAGGACTGAATGCACTTTAAATTAATATGCAACTGGGGTTATGGTTACTAGTTGGAGAGAGTTATTCTGCTTTTGCCAATAACACAAAGACAACTCAGAGCAGCCCACTGCTCACATCCTTCCATGTATTGCCGACACAGCTCTCAAATAGCAGCTAAACCGCATGAGAAGTTGACACACATCTACAAACTCGGGCCTTTATTGGTCATTATTCTCAATGATTATAACAAGAAACCATAAAAAATGACCCGAGATTCATTTCTGAAGTCATTTGATTGTTTTGTATTTCTGTTCACTCTTTTTCGAGCTTCCATGTGGCTCAAATGAAACTCACTATGAAATATTATGTTTAAGATCAGGAAATAAAAAAAGACTTCCTTCTCATCTAAATAAAAATTCATCAGTTTGCAAACATTAAGAAAAAATTGGCAGACTACCTAAAAAGGCATTTCAGAGGCAAAGTATCTGATTTTATTCAATAAACACAATCAATTTGGAAATTAGAGCTGTGCGATATGACCAAAATCTCATATCCCGATAGCTTATTTTATATCCCTATCATGACATACGTAATAATATAAAGTTGTTTGTGTAATTTTGTGTCAGTCATCAGTTATGTGTCATATGTTCTTGGCAACGGCAGCAGTGATCTCCTTCCATCTGGGGGAGATATGACCGTATGACGTTTCACAGGGAAATACCTGTTGCAGCGTTTGCTTCTGGAGTTTATGAGCGCTTTTGCCTCCACTTGACGCTGCTTTCACTGCTTTTGCTCGTTGACTCTATGATTTATTCTGTATTCTTTATCCTGATTCTTGCGCAGGTGATAAAATGAGTTAGTTTTGTTGGAGTCCGTTGTTGGGACTGTGGGCTCGTCTGTTGTCGGTTCCACCTCAGTCTTTTTATATCCAATCCGCATCCATGGGACATAAATTTCCCCTCTTTTTTCGGATCAATCATCAGTTTTGTTTGGCTGGTCATCTGTTAGTGAATTATCCTGCACTGAAACTCGTCTGCTACAGTCTTCCTCCATGTTTGTATATATATTGCAGCGTGCATGCCGTGAAGTGCATCTTGAAGCAAAATACTGCAGTAAATCACCTAATCGTGGCGTAAATGATAGAACCTCACATGAAACAATAGACATTTTTCTGTTGTTCAAACAATATATATCTTCATATTGCCCAGCCTTAGTGGAAATAGTCATTTTGTACCACAACTAAAACAAAACATACCTGCACTTTTAACTCAAGCTCTCGTATCTGGTCCTCTTTTAGCTTGATGTCCATTGTTAACTTTTTACACTCTGTTTCTAACTCGGTGATCCGACGCCGCAGCGTTTCTGTGCACTCTCCTCTGAGAAGAGAGAGAAAAAAAAAACCCCAGATAATTAGTAAATGTTATTTTTAACAACCCATACTGACAAACAAGTAACTAGGAAGTAAATTTCACACGTTAGTCTGCACCTACCTGGAAGCTGCTGCTAGTGCTACCGCTCTAGCTGCTGTTGCATCCTCTAACTTCTTTCGCTTCTTTTCATCTGCGAGCTGCTTCTCTGCAGTGGCTCGAGCTTCCTGCTCTGCTTTGAGCCGCTTCTCCAGTTGGCCCACAGCCTGCTTGTCCTTTTGCTTCGCCTGCACAGCATTATGAAGTCTAACACACACAGCCACACAACACAGAGCGGGATCAGTACTTCAGACCTCCACAATGTAAACCTACTAAGTGAAACTAAACCCATTAAGCCTACACTCTTTGAAAGGAAATAGTAACTAACCAAAAAACATAGTGATCCCTCACCTAACCTTGCAGGCTTAACAGGTAGTTGCCCAACTTACTTGTTTTGTAACAGTTCGTTTTCCTGGCGCAACTGGCCCAGCTCAGTGCGTATGGAGCGCTCAGCGCTGCCCAGTGAGCCGATCTGGCTGCGTAGGTCCTGCTCAACCTGCCGGCTGGCCTGCAGGTCCGCCTTCAACTTTTTTATATCCTGCTCCAATCTGGTGGGAGCATAAACAAAAGACACATATTTCAGGTGTTAGGTCTATAGATCCAGGTAAACACATGGCTGTCTTTAATACTTTACATCCATGTACAAATATGAACTAAGGACATCCTCCATCTAACTTTTAAAATGATATAACAACAGGTATGTCCTCAGTGGACACCGGCCATCAACAGTCTTGCCAAAACTGTCAAAACTTAAACAAACATCGAGAGTAAAGATGATTTTGATGCTACAGATACCTGAATGAGCTTGAGAACAAATAGAAAATGCTAAAAATATGATGATAGGTACTGTAAATCAGACTCAATTAGAAATTTCAACTTGCATGCCTACACAAAAACTACTTTTACACATGGTCACTAACTTATCTAAACCCTCTTGTTATCAAAAAGGTTTTGGCTGTGAGTATATATCCATGCTAGCGCTGAAAACTCTGAATTTATTGCAAAACTTTCTGCCAAATCAAATCACACTAACTGTCCTCTTCCCACCACAAATACTGGCTAAATATTGGTGGTCTGCTTCACATCTGTTCAGTTAATAATGCTGAGATTACAACCAAACTTGCTTTAAAGCTCCACATAAAACAGCCTAAATACATGAAATAATCACATGATTCTTACCTAACAAGTGCTTCTGGTTTACTCAGCTGGTTGTTGGGGATGCAGTTTTCAGTGGGATCCCTGTGGGAGCCGCCTGACGTCCCCTTCCCTACCGCTAACTTGTGCTTCTTCTCGTTCTTCCCTGTGGAAGATGAAGATGGCGGTGCAGAGGAAGGTACGCTCCCGTTGGTGGCGCTATGGCCGCGGGGCGAGGAATTAAGCGTAGCAGCATTGCTGCTAGCATTTTTGTAATTTTTAGAGGAGGATGATGATGAGGAAGAACAGGAGGAATTGCTGTCCTCTTTAAGCAACAGGTTTTCTGTGCTGCCCAGCTCTGTGGTCAGTCTCTTGTTGTTCATATGGTTCTCCATATACTCCATCTCCTGGAGTTTAGAGTCCACTGATGATGGCAAGATGTTGTTGTGTTGCTTTTTTGCCTCCCCACCACCTCTTCCTTCTTTCCCTTTTTCTTTATACTCAAGCTCTGGCAGTGGCGCAGATGCCTTTTTATTGACTGGAGCGCCATTCTGTGACACGGGAGGTGTGTCCACTTCAGATATTCCTTTAGCTGCCGCTGCTGCAAGGATAAAGACACAGAAAGATCTTATAATACTTTACATGCAATATAACTTGTGCTGGACAGTTCATTAATTTAGAACCAGTAATCTATAGATCTAGATCATGTCAATTATTCAAATAAATATTAATTAATTAGCTATATATTTAAACTTTGTGTGTTTAATTAAATCTAATTAATGGCATCTTCTTTTATTATGAAAATATTTCCAACTAAAAATTTCAATTAGCTATGACAAATAAAACAAGACTGAAATAATTGCTAATCAATCATTACTGAGGTAATCTGTTCACTTTTTTATGATCCTAATTTAAGGACATATTTCCCCGCCCTGATCATAACTTATATGCAGTTGTCAGTCTCTAATATTAAAACATGACTATTCACAGTGAGAAATGATCGGGTTCAAATACAGTTTTTGTCTTAATTTGTGTAAATGTGGCTGCAGCAGCAACTGTGTGCTCATACATCTATGTTGGATTTCAAGTGGTCAGAATCAACTGGTTTTTATTTAACTTGTAAAAAGCTTTACTGAATAAAAAGCTTTTGCTCTTCACTATTTTTCAACGTCTCACTGTCAATACGAACTCCTAATCCGACTGTATGTTCAACTAATCACAGCCAGTGACTCCTCTTGTCATCACTGTGTGTACAGTGCGTTTGTTTTTACTGAAGTATGCACCTGCAACCACAGCCTTTGAATAGAAAATAAATATACTGCAGATGTATGTTAGCATAATGATATTTAGACTCATGACACACCCAAAAAAAATGTGGAGGTTTTAATGTGATTAAAAATTAATCATCCATTTGTTAATCAACTTTCTGCTATCAAAAGATAAGAAGCAACGAAGCTCTTCAGAGAGGCATGGATCAGTCATGGTTTTTACCAGCTTTACAAAAACTAAAACAATTAAAACAGCAAGGAGCTCTGACAACTAACCACTTGTAGAGGATTGTGTGTATGCATGTGAAGCAGGAGCTTCATGCATTTGTGTTTGAATCGAACCTTCTTCTGCTTCTCGCTCTTGCCTCTGAAGCATCTGTTGCTCTGGAGGAAGTGCCTGCTGTAGCAGCTGCATATAAAATTCATTTTCTTTCTGCACCTCCTTTTGCTTCCGCAGGCGCATTTTATAACTAACGTAGCTCTTGAAGCCAAAGCCCAGCGTGACCACGGGGTAGCCAATGCTACAGAGACAGAGAGGGACACACAAAGCTGCTAATTAAAATCACAATGTACTAATTCAGCCAAGGTAACTTTATGAAAATGCAAACACATTGTAAACAAATCACATTTCACAACACAACAGCCTTCAGAAATTTGGTTTAAAGGTGACAAATGAGCATAAACAATAGCAATGTGTGTGAGTGTTCAAAATCATCCATTAAAAAAAACAAAAATAAAGTTGATAATATACATCATATATTTTGTTTAACTGGGAAGAATAACGACAAAACATATGTCTATGCATTTTTACCTTCAGGGAAAACAGACGAAATTATGAGACTGACAGTGTTACAATGGTATAAGGTTATCAAATGAATAAATGAATCAATAATATTATCAATCAATCAATGTAAACATTGAGACTTGGTCTTTTGTTTGCAATTGTTCTGTATATCACTATGCAGCATTGTTACACTGCTCCTGGCTAAAACAGAGTGGAAACCTACCAGTGTGCAGCAAAAGGACGACACAAGTCAACATGGAAGTTCTTCAGGTCTTTGAATCTGATGGCCGCCTCTATGTACACAAAAAGTATCCATAGAGACACGGTGGGGAGACAGACGCCTCTCTCTGTGAAATAAAGCAAAGAGAGCAAAAATGTCAGACCTACATGTCAGACCTGAACACAGAAGTACACAAAACTGTAAAAGCATGGCCAGAACATCTTTTATTTATTTATTTAAAATGTGGCTAATCTAACTACTCATAATCGATGGCAGTTAGAGAAACTACATTAGTCACCCCTTTCACAAACCTTTAACTTCTCCACACTCTGTACAGCTTTCTAATATCCTACCATTATTACTGTATGCATAATTACTTTCACCAGCAAGCTGTGAATTGGAACAAGATATTAATACTCTGGTGACATCCAATGGTTCTTAATGTCAGTGGTGAGTTCATTTAAAGAGCTTGGAAAGCTAAAGGGAACCTCTCCGTTTCTCCCTCCCCCAACCGGCACATGGATTTCAATCTGACACCTGGCCTTTGGTCAACATAGGTCGATGTCACTAAATCAGTCTTACAGCTAATCTGCAGAGCACTGCTCACTTACTCCATGCAAAATTCTGAGAAACATGCCAGCTGTTTGTAGACAAGATAAGATGTTATTGAGACTTGCAACACTTGTTAAACCTGATTCTCTGTAAAGGACTTTGTGTAAGTTGTTCAAAGAATTCATACAAGAATAAAAAGAATGTTTTATCTTAGCAGTCAATTGTATGAGAGTAAATATCATCCTTTTTTTTTCCACATTAAAAAAATTAATTGTTTGGAAATTAGGCTCACTTCTGCAAGATATGTTTTTTAACTTTAAGTTTCAGAAGTTAGAAATGTCAAGAGACGATGAAGACACGATGACTTTACCTGTATGCCAAACATACTGCACCCACACATAAGTACTGGCAGCAAAGAATAGCCATTGCACTGGGATGAATAGGAGGCAAATGATGTCCGAGGTAAACGCCACACACACAAAGAATACTGAAAAGGCCTGATAAAGAAAAAAAGAGGCGTTTATTAGAAACTATGCCGCAATCTTTTTTAATATTTCCAATCATTCAGACTGAACCAAAGCTCAGCGCAAAAAGTTTAAAAAAGGAGGGAAATTAAATTGGTTTACAGGTTAGCAACTAAACAGTTCATAGACATAGAGACTGCCAAATTTACATTTGTCTGATTATTTGAATATGTTACTATAGTATTTCTTTTTTTCATATGCCGGTGAGGCAAACAGACAACAATATACCTACTCACTACCTTTTAACAAGAGCAAGCTGACCAGCAAAATAATACAGCAAAGAAATCATAATAAATCTAAGTATAAAACATGTAGATATCAGGCTGACTGATGAGCTGATTGAACTGAACTTCGTATTATGATGAGAACTCAGAAAAAAAGTCAGAAACAAGACGAATATGAGCATAATTTTGATACTGTGTAAGAAAAGAAAAAAAAAAAAAAATCACACTGATAGGAGGGTGTTACAATCATGAAACGTCATTTTGTGATAGAAATAATTAAGATTAATGCTTTAGTGTTTTCTGTTTGTGTGACGCCACTAAAATATAGTTTTATGAACAGTTTATTACAGACAACCCCTGCGATAGAACAAGGTTGTGTGCTGGAATAGCACCTTCAGTGCCTTTATTTAGATGCTTTGCAATAAATTTGATAGTTTCCTCAAAGTTATCTAGCTCCATTTTCCCTTGGAATAAAAACCATAATGTACCAACTCCACTCTGGAAATTATTTTATTTTAACGTTAATACAAAGTCCTCAAGGTGTTGTTGCTTATCTGCTTCTGAAAATAAAATACTTCTGTTTTAAACTATTTCTCCCCTTCAAAGTTGTTAAACCTTTTAGAGGAAGGCGGTACAATGAGATGTGGACTGGAAAAGAGAAACAGTCAAAGCTAAAATCAATGAAAGTGTGATAATACTGGTGGAAAGATGGCCTTGAATAGTTTCATCCAGCTAAAAAATGTGTAAAAATATAATACATGATTAAAGTTATTACCACGAATAACAGCAAATAGGCTGTCATGTTATAACTGCAACATGGCTAATAACTGCCACCATTCATGACCAGATCAGTCAAACTCTTTATGTTTTTATATATCTCACTGCTTATTTGTTTTTTTTCAGTGTTCTCTGTATTCAACAACCCAAATTTATCTTTACGTTTCTATTCATCTCATATGAATACATCAGTCTCAGAAATAATGTTCCTAATTTGTAGTTTAATATCCACGTTATCTGAAAAACTAGTCTTAGTCCTTGTTAATACAGTTTTAAATGATCTATTTATGTGAACTGAAAATAGATTATTTGGATAAAGCAGGTGAAATATAAGTTCATCTTTGAATGACAACTTATTAATACAATGTTCATCGCTGGCAAAAAGCATTAAAACTATGAGCTGCTACTTATGTGGTCATTAAGCTATTTGGCAAAGAGAAAATGGGTTAGTGCATGGGTAGTTTCTGCAGTCAGAGACACTTTATTCTGTTGGAGGTTATTCACAAATAACCTTTAACAGTTTGGTTCAGGTAACTCATGTCATCAGTATTCTACATTAGTAATTGTTTGCTTGACTTCAAAAACTAAATCAAAATATTCTGAACATTTACTTTTGGGCTTTAATGCTATTTTAATGATAGCTTCCATCTTCGTTCTGAAGTTGTTTATAAAATCACTGAAGTTGTTTATAAAGTCTTAAGACCATCTTACCAAATTGTTGTCCACATGTAAAACCTAAACAGTCCTTTTAAAGATTTCAGAAAGTATATGTATCGTTTTCCAGAGAAGACTTTTTCTCAAACTTTGTTTGAACATGATAAATATTAAATCATCCATACTCACCAGTCCCTGGTACCTAAAGGAGTCGTACACACTCCGGATGAAGAGCCAGAACGGCCAAAGGTACTCAAACCTAAACTCAAGTACAAAGTCTGCCAGTAACACCAGTGCCCACACCACCAGGAACTTCAGGTACAGGAAGGTACTGCAAATAAAGAAAACTAATTATAAAAACACTTGCAACAGACAAAAATGAATAAAGAGCATTTTTAAACACTGATGTAAATTATTCTCATCTTTTTCTTCTGCACTTCATATCTGGAATATTCGTATTGCATGTATGTTCATGCGTGGGACGAATTAAACATAAGATGAGTGAATTTTGTCAACTGCGGACTGTAAGATAAGAAGAATGCGTGCCAGTCCCTTTTCCCCAAACAGCATAGCTTACAAAAAAACTAACATACTTCTGAGTGCATTTAAGGAAAGGTTTAAAGTAGATATATAGACATGTTGATATGTTCAAATTATGTTACGCTGAGGATCTGAGTATAACATGAGTGTCAAACTACATCATGCAAATTTTTCAGGGTTTTAGACTAGCTCAAACACAGACTATGGTTATGCTGATTATTTTTTCCCCTTCAGTTTTAATCAAAGTTACAAATGATTTTAAAATGATAATCACCTCGTAGCTAATCATACTTAACTTCTACCTCTAAGTAAATACCCAGAGCAGATCTCAGCAGGGTTGCTCTTTGATCTAAAGGTTTTATGATGTGAAGCACATGTTCAATAATTCAGAAACTGGCCCATACCTTCAGACCTTGATGCCACGTGTTTAACTGGAGACTGTTAATGTTAGGCTGATCAGATAAATAGGAAGTCACACAGAGGTGGAATCTGTCAGGAAGGACAACCAAGCAGCTATCCATTGAGACAACCCATGACATCAACTTAAACTCTTCTTAATTCAGACGGATTGCAATCTTATCTTCTGAATATTTGGTGTTAACAAAGTTGCACCTCTTTTTTTTTTTTTTTAATTTTATTTAATTCCATGGTTGATATGATAATGTTGGCAATAAGCAGGCAAAGCTGCTGTGTAGCTGTCAAAAGTTTCATTTGCTGAAAAGGGGGATGCTAGCTTTGACAGGACTACCAGATAACAACTGACATGAGCAAACAGTAGCCTGGGCTGCCCAGTAAATTCCCCAAAACTGGTCTAAAACTTACATCTTTGAGTAAAGTTGCAGTCAGAGATCTTGTGACATAGTTTTAAAAGGGCTGTTTTGGGGCCTAGTGGTATAGTTAGCTTCACAGCTAACCTGCTAATGTAAAAGGAAAACACAGCTAAGGCTAACTTAGCATCCAGCTAAGCTAATATGCTTTGTAACAGTGGCAGCTCATTGGCCTGTGTCACAAAGGAAGCTAACTGTTTAAAGCCGGTGTGCAGCTGTGAGGTAGAGCCCTTTGTCAGGCTCCGGATGAGTTACCTGCCGTAAATACCCTCGGTGATCCGGTTCCGTTTTAAGGGCCGTCGTTTGCTGCAGTCCGCATTGCGCCGCTTCATCCTCCTCCTCTTGGCTTTGGCCTTCGAATAGCAACTGTAATCTTATCCAGTTTTCTTGTGTTCTCAGACAAAGACAATAAATAAAGTATCTGAGGTATATGTCGCTGTTATTATTTTTCCCCCCAGTGAACACAAAGAAATAAATAAAGGAGTCTATTCGGGAACCTCCTCTTTTTCTGTTAGCGCAGGCTCAATAAGTCCAATCCGCGCTGTACCTCGCATACGTCCAGTTGTCAGACGGCAAGGATATCCAATCAAACTGTCAGCGATTGCTTCTTTTTTTTGACTGACACACAAACGAGCCAATGGGCTTGCGGGAAATGCCGTTCGCTCTTTTCTCCTCCGCCAAAGACAACAGAGGAAAGCGTTTAAGGCTTCTGTGTTGAACGTGTCGCCTTTCGACCAATCAGATTTGTGTGGACAAATCGGGCATCGCTGACTAACCAATAGGATAATAGCAGAGGCGGGGCTCTGTTGCAGAGGCGTTTTTTTTTTTTTGCCTTTGGTTTATTATGAGCAGAAAATATGCTGTCTTTGGTTCAAAATGTCCTTTGTGTCTGATACAAAAACATCCATTCCAGCATATGAGGCTATTTATATTTGGGCTTTTGTGAGAGGTTCATTGACAGACTTGGCCCAAGGCGCTGAATACCATCAGTGCTTTGTTACTAGGTTAAAATGTGTGCACGGTGAAAGCAGACGTGTGCGCGTTTTACTGAAAAGTAAGGGTTGTAGTTCTAATTGCCTGTGCTATAATAAAGCTGATCTTTTCCAAATCACAGTAAATAGGGCATATAATATTGTAATTTTTGAATAGCTTTTGTTTTAATGAGTATATGTAAAACATTAAAAGTTGTTCATATCCTTCTCAATTTAAAGTGAAATATAAAGAGTACATTCTAAAACTGTATGGAAAAATCTGATTAAAAAAAGAAAGAAAGAAAGAAAAGAGTATTTCATACCTGTGTTTCATTCTTAGTGTTTGCCTTAAGATGCCATCCAGTTGTTTTACATTGAAATATGGATGGGTTAGGGTTAATAAGATTAATACTTCTTCCTACTCCAATTTTCTTTTCTTTTTTTTTACATGAAATGTTCTACAATGGTTTAGTAGTTGTTGTAACTCTTTAGTATATTTTCTGTTGTTTTTTTTTTGGATATGTCAATATATTCTGGAAAAGAAAAGAGAATAAAAAATGTTGAAATGAAATTAAATTACTATAATTCATTTTTAATAAAATGGTAAAATGTGTGATAGAATGGCTGCAATTGCCCACAGATGAAGAGTCCAAGCCTTACTTTCATTTTGACGTTTTTTCTTTCACACAGAGAGTTTTTCATGTGCAGCAGCTGATAAAGACCCTGCTGGTTGCGCCCACTTTCTAAACGGTCGTGGCAACTGAACTTACGCGTCATATGTGGCAAAATTACACAGAAAAACATCTCCAATGGCTCCTCAATACGCTCCAAGTCTGCGCTCCCGTTTAGCACCTTTATTGCTTTTTCTACAGACAGGATTTATCATCATATTTGCCTTTTCCTGTGAACTCAGCAGATATGGTGCAGGAGATGGGAAAACCTTCAGCTGTTTTTACGCAGGTGAGTTCTTATTAATTTGGCTGGAGAACAAAGTTGAAACAGTTGGCATATAAAATTAGGCTCTTTGCTTTCATTTGAGCAGATAACATGTTCTTTAAATTAGATTTAGGATTAATATGGCACAAAAAAGCCAAATTGACATTTATACACTTATTGCAAAAAGTAAGTAAATTTGTGTTTGGTTGATTTACTCTTCCCTCTAGATATACTGTTTATACTGGATATACTGGAAAGGATGATAAGTCTTCTTTACAACAAGGAATAACTGTAAAGATGGTGCATCTGTGGAATTAGGAACACTACTAAATATATTAGTGGTGCCTCCAAAATGTGGCCTGGAAGCACAGTGTCAGACACAGATTTGGTGCAAAGACCTATCAGAATAAAAATTATAGAGCAAGTGGAGATGTCATGTATTCAGAATCGGTGACCTAACTCCTCAAGAATCACAATTCTCTCCCGCCAAAAAAAAAAAATCCAGGAGCAACAGAGAAGAATTGAGTGGACAGGATGAAATGCTGTGACGAGTCCAGACCTCAGTCACAGTGATGTAAGGAGAGAAACAATCAACACATATTTCCTTAGTTTTTGTGCTACATATACTAATATAGCTGCAGGTCTGGAGAAATATAGGCTGAAATAAAGCTGAAATGCATCAATCAAAGAGTTTTTGTTTTCCCTGCAGAGTTCCAGGATGTGAACGTGATGGTGATTCTGGGTTTTGGCTTCTTATGCAGCTTTCTCATGCGTTACGGGTTCAGTGGTTCTGGGTTCAACCTCCTTGTGGCTGTCATGGCAACACAATGGGCAATCATACTGAATGGTGTTGAGTCCTGGTATGACAGAGGAAAGATTATAATTGACCTGAGGAGGTAGGATATCACAATTCAAATCGAATCTGCCTGATATTACTAAAATTTATTTAAATTCTCTTATTTGATGAGACACATATTTTCACTGTACTCATTTTGAGGCACTTTTAAATTATGTGTGATGTAGCATCTTAGAGGCTGAGATGTGCACAGCTTCTGCCCTCATTTCCATTGGAACTGTATTGGGGAAGACAAACCCAGTCCACCTCATCCTGATCGCTCTGCTGGAGGTGTCAGGGTTTGTCTTGAATGAATGGGTCCTCCAGACTCTACTGAAAGTTAGTAACTGTCCTTTTGTTTTCATGCTGTGTTCTGTTTTGTTTTTCTTGTTGTTCACAGCATGTTGGTGACCATATCTCCTGTCTGCAGGTCCGACCTCATAACGGGATCATGCTGCTTCACATCTTTGGAGCCTTCTTTGGACTCATGTTGACCTGGATTCTATACCGTAAAGGCTCAGAGAAAGGATTTGAAAAAGACAAATTTGACAGAAAATCAGGATTGTTCTCCATGTTGGGTAAATCCTGGGACTATTTTCTAGCCTGTGGTTAGAGAGGTTTAAGATTTTAGATGCCTTCAGAGTATTTGAATCCAAAGCCTGTACTACCACTTATATGACTGTTAGGTATTGTCTTTGTTTTGCAGGTTCTCTGTTTTTATGGATGTTCTGGCCCAGCTTTAACGCCATTCTTGTGAACAGCCACACTCCTTTCAGGAAGGACTGGGCTGTATGTGGCACCTACCTGGCCCTGGCTTCTAGCGCTGTGACTGCAGCTGCAGTGTCTGTGCTCTCCAGTCCCTGGGGAAAACTCAACCTGGTATGATCCGACACTCGACGTGTTAACTATTACGCTGCATTATAAAGTCACAGTAAACTGGACTAAAACTGCTTTTGCTTTTGTCTTCCCTCGTTGACCAGATCCAAATGCAGTCAACTATCCTTGCTGGCGGTGTTGCTGTTGGGGTTTCCATGCCAGTAATTCAACTCCCTTGGGAAGCCATGGCTATTGGATTCACTGCTGCTATTATATCAACGCTTGGATACAAATATCTTAAGGTTTTAATCACCACATTGACTCATTACTTACATAATCTACATATTAGAGCTAATGTTATGTCTTATTGGCCAGATCCACATGCTGCTCGCCTTTGAGAGCCATGACACCTGTGCCATTTTGAGCACACATGGACTTCCTGGTCTGCTGGGGTGGCTAGCACACCTCGTCCTGCAGATTAAAGACTTTGATGATCACACATTGTAAGAACTGAACTTTGAATTTCCCCTCTGGGATGAATAAAGTATCTTTGATTTGATTTGATTTGAATACAGCCAACATATGAGAATCGCCGTCAGGTGTGACACCACGTCTAACTGGTGTTTATTTTGCAGGGCAATCCGTTTTGCTGTGTTTCACATTGGTACTCTCCTCATCACTATTACGATAAGTTTGACGATGGGAATTCTCACAGGTATGTTTCGCCTTTCGTAAACTGCTGTTGATGTTAGGGAAAAAGAAATTAAGCCAACAAAGATGCTTCATGGAAATGTTGACATTTCCTTAAAGGGTTTCTGCTTAAGTGGAACTTTTGGAGACCACCACAAAACAAGAAATGCTTCGATGATCAAGCTTTCTGGGAGGTATGCAATCAGTTTTATATATGTATCGCAAGATCTTCCCTTTTAAAGAAAAAATATCATCATAGAGGTAATAAATTGTTCTGTGTTTGTCTGCTGGACTTGTAAGTAGCTGACAATTAAACTTACAAACATATTTTTGTCTTTTGCAGTTTCCTCACAACGTAGTTCGCAAGTAAAAAGAAGAAGTACAAAGCACCATGGCGTTAATTCTCCTCTATGTACATAAAGTGGTGTAATTGTTTTGCTATTATGTAAAGTAGTAATTGGATATTTTTGTGTGAAGGAAATAAAAACAACACTAAAGTGTGTGGGGGGGAAAAACAGAACAGATGCATTTACTGCTCAGAATGTTTAATGCTGTTATTGTTGTCAGAAATATTTCAATGTTTTGGGTGTTACACAAGAAGAAAATGGGCCGGTGTTGCACTTAAATGTGAATTTCTGTTACATAAAAAACACCTGACTTTGGTGAAACCTTTGCTGACTTTAAATACAACAATCGGAATAACTGCAGAGTTTCAGAGCTGATAAAGCATTGATACATAAATTAAAAACCAACGGTCCCACATAGTTACATTCAATATAAGTGAACATTGCCATAAAACCTGTCCCTCGATGATTTCTTTAACCTTTAACCCAACTGTTCAAATTTAAGGATGTTATAGAAATTAATCTCAAATAGAAAAATAGTAGCCCAGTTCCCATTTTACACAAGTTGTAAAATATAATGACAACATGGTAACACAGTGAGTGCAAAGAAACACATGTAAAGATGTGCCACATCTGGAAATATTCAAACTTTTAACAAACCTATGTTGTGCTTAGTTATGGCTTTGCTATTCTATAGAAAATAACATAAATTAAAGAAGTGAAGCTAAAAGTAGTTCATATTTATAAAGTGAATAACTGCTCAAGCATGTTGCCTCATACAGTATAGAAAGCAGTGTATAACTGTGGACATAAAGACGTACTCAGTCCATTACTGCCAAAGATCTTCTGTGCGTCCAAACTTGAAGACCAAACCACTAAAAAAACAAACAAACAAACAAACAAAAGGATAATATGAGCACGGAGTTTCCATTTGTTAAACTGTAAATATAATAAAAGAAAGATACCAGAGAAGACTAGTAACTTACCCAAAGAAAATGAAAGCATTTTGGAAGAAAATGGCAATACCAGGGTACACAACTGCCTTTTCTGTAAAAGACAAATTATTTCAAGTTTACAAAACAACAAACTACTTTCCTGACACTTAAAACAACTTTTATTCTGTTCATTTTCTAAAAACATGCTTTTGTGTATCAAATGGTTTCTTCTGCAGCAACCATCCTCTAAACGTCAAGCTTAAAAGCTATAAGAATACACATAAATCAATGATTTTCAATCCTTTTTGAGCCAAGACTTTTTCCCCCCTGAAAAATCAAAAGTCACATCACAAACCAACTTTTTTTTTTTTTTTTTTAAATAAAAAGTCCATATCATTCATATCAAGTCCATCTCGTCAAAGCCTCTTGAACAGAAATCAGATAAACACAAGATAAAGGGATTTTATTATGTTTTACTGGTGCCTGTTTGGATGAACACAGAGCTGCTTTTTAGACCAATTAGGTGAAATTTGGTTATTTTTCAGGGCACACCTGATAAATCTCTCACGACACACTTGTGTGCCACGGCACAGTGGTGGAAAACACCGACATAAATAATGAGGATAAAGGGATTTTTGTTAGATTTGGTTCTCCACTGTGACAAGGCACCGACATGCCCAAAATCAGCTTCTTCCACCGTGAAAATGTCAAATTGGGACTTTTAATATCATGTGAATAATAACTTTTGTGCCATGGAAAATGAACGCAGATTCAAATATCAAATGTCTTCAATTAATTTCTTTTTACAATGATATGGCGACTCTGAAATGACCTTGGGAACCTGTTCGGGGTCTCGACACCCAGACTGGAAAAAGGCTTACACAGCAAAATGCCTTCAAATGTCACACCCTAAATGCTGCAATGAGCAGATAAAAGAAAACTTACTGGGCACTACGAATCCCCCAAAGAGAATCCACATGGAGGCAATGAGGGAGCCAAAAGACAGCATGAAACCGACGAAGAGCCACACTCGAGCGCCTGCAAGAAGAGATAAGGAAGGGTGGGTTATTGGGTGACATGACATAGTGCTTCTTTAATTGTCTGGACATTAGTCTGAAAATGCAGCATTAGATTACAGAGATGAGCAAATTAAATGTCAGAAGGCAAAAATGCTGCCAGAAAGAGAATGAATCCTTTTTCATCATACACACCTGTCTGTCCCATGCATCCTTCGCTGTAGCTGTCGCCTCTCACCTGGCCATTTGAAACAGCATTTATCCTGCATGAGCAAAGAAGCAGTGATAGTATTAAAAAAATCAACAACTACAGCAGAAAACATGAACCTAAGATTTGTTATTTGTGTTTTAAAGAACTTTTGAATAATTCACAAGTTAGAAAAATCTACGTTGTTGCAGGTGTGTCTGTTTAAAAAAAAAAAAAAAAAAAAAAAAGGTTTCTTACAATGCATCCCTGAAAAAATTACTACGAGGTGCCTTGGATTCAAAACTAAGTAAAGTTTAACACTCAGGGATGCGAGTTTCTTACTGCAAATTCCACCTTAAATACAGTCATTCTGTGTCAAACGGACATCATATCAATGTTTGTATGTACATACATAGTGGAAACAATGCTTCAGCTGTGCAAAGGTACAAAAGTGGAGGCAGACACAGTACTTGTTTATAGTGTTGACTTTTCTACTCAGAAAAAAACCCCTAAAAACAACTGGACATTAATTTCTGAACCTGATCAGACTCCTCCACGCATGCAACGGTCTCGCACACGCTTTTTAAAGGAGCACACATTTTTTATTTAGCACAAGGTTCAAAAACAATTTAAACAGAAATAAATTAATTAACTCATGTTATCATTAGTCAATCAGTGTTAACAGTGCACACATTTTTCACACAGTGAAGAAGAAAGTTTAGTAACTGTGATTGTTTTATCCTTTTTCTGTTTAAAAAGAAATGGAGGGAAGCCTGTGGTAAGAATTAAATGGCCCAACAAGTCTAAGTTTATGGGGCTATGCAGACTCATTTTGCTGGGTTGTTACCATGGGGATGACCATTTACAGGTTGGCCCTTGCATTGCAGCCTGTGGTACTGGATCTGGACCAACCCTGAGTCGTGACTATTCCAGTGGTCATGGGTGAGCTAGCACCTGGTGTGAAAGGATCCAAAGGATATAATTTTCTTACAGTTTGCCAACCCAGATGTTTATTATTTTATTATTATTATTGTTGTTGGTTAAAGAGACAGAAGATTACTTTAGAGTTTTGTGATGATACATGGGACTGGAGGTGTGTTCAGTATATGTGTGTGTGAATGATTATGTGTCTAATTGTTTTGCTTGTTGTTTTAATAAATGTAAAGCACTTTTTGCTGTTTCATGTATAAAGTGTGCTATACAAATAATTTTTTTTTTAAATTTGATAAAGATTAACTTAATTTAATAGTGTATGGCATGATATTTGTAAACCTCTTTTAAATATAGCACCTATGTAAACACTGAACTGTGTTTCAAAGATCACTCCTGCTTATTTTGCACACTGTAGATTTAAATACACTTGGAAATTGGTCACTGTTTTACTTGGTTTAAATTGAGAGTATATTTTGACTAAATCATGACCAAGAAAACCTAAACATGCATTGCCAAAACATTCACAGCCTAAATAGGAGTTTTTCAATCTCATAACGTGACACTTGGTTAAAGATTGAGCAAGAAGAAGGTCTGAACCCACATAATGAAGAAAAAAATGACAGCAAAAAATCCATTTTGTAGAGGCTTTCATTCACATGACAAGGTTTGGTTCAGCCATTAAAGAGATGGATTAGTTATCACATGACATGCAGTATTGAATTCTCACACATCAAAACCAAAACTGGTCAAAGAAACACACAAAATATAGTGTTAGTCATCAACAATGATGGCTACAGTTCTACAACACAACAAGAGACCCTTAATGAATAGAGACCAGGGTTACATCCCCCTCCACTTCACACATTTATCACATGACTGAAACTCTATACTGAGGTCATGTGCAGATACACCTTATCCATGACCACAAGCTAATCCACATGGCAAAGACTGCCTGTCACGGAAACTCTAGGCTTAAAAAAACTCAAACAACTGCATAATAACTACAATACAAGAATAAATATGTTGTACAAAAAAACATAAAAAGCCTTACATGAGAAAGGCCACCGTTGCTATGACTCCACATGTGTGATAAGCATGATGAAACTGCCCCTGATCAGGATATTTCACTGCTGCGTCAATAATGATCCACCAACCTGTGAAGAACTGCAACAAGATGTACAACTGTCAGCAGAGTTCATGTTGTTTTTCTTCTTATTGCTATTATCAGTGCACAGCACTTTGAGCAAACAAGGTTGTCATAAATGTTCTTTATAAATATACTTGAGCTTATTGACTTATGGAGCTTTGATGAGGTTGTGTAGTCATCAACAATCTGTACAATGAACATAGAAATTTAGAAGGAAATATCTGGGATGCCAATTTAAGTAGCTCACATTGCCCTTCTGGTACAAGTTGCTGGATCTAAAGTAGTAAATCAGTGTAAATACCAGGACTCCAGCAGCTATAGAGGCGATGGTGTTTCTCCTCTCTCCCCAGTCCACATTGCACTCGCAATCTCCGCAGCGGATTCCGTCCAGAAATCCTGACATGACTATGAAAAAGGGTGTCAAGTCCAACAGAACAGCAATACACCAGACATTACACAGAAATACACTGTCATCTCAATAAAAATAAGTGTGAAAAATATCTATGATCAGCAGTGCATGTGAATAATGTTGTCACTTAAGTGATCTAAGTAAAGCAGTGCATGTTTACTGCGCAGTCGCATTAAAGGATGATGCTAAAGCTTCTTGACTCGCCTCGCAAGTAAACAATACTTTAACTCAAAATGTACTTAGCAAATCAGCAGGTATTTACGTATAAGCGAAATCAAATCAGTCGATGTATTTTGTTTAAAGTAGAAGAAACTGACAGAGTAGTTAAGGGATAAAATATCGACGGGCTCTATTGTTCATCGCTTTGGAACTAGCAAACATTTCCTTCAAGGTTTCTTGTTACGAAGTAATCAAAAATATAGTACCTCAAAGAAGAAGCTGGGACAAATAATAAAATTCAAACAAACCAAATCGAAAAATTGTGTCTACAGTTATTTTCTAAGGGGTTATTACCTTTTTATTTTCGGTTTTGATGTTGATCTTTTAGTTAAACCCGACCTGGCTTCCTACAGAACTCGCTCTGCACATGCGCAGTACGCCAACACACCCGTTTGATGGGAGAACCTCAGAGGCGTGTTGGCTTTGTTGCCTTCACGTACTGTAGACAGAATGGGAATTTTGTGCTTTCAATAAAGTACCGTAAACTGCAAAGAAGTGCATGGCAGCAGTGATTTTAAAAGTAAATTTTAAAAGCGCTAAGGTACTAAACTTTAAATATAAATTTAATTCAATACTTACACTCCACTGGACTTCAGTAGAAATTCCAATATTGCAGTAATTTATGTTTTTGCTGTTATTACCCCATTCATCTTAACTTTTTTTTTTTTTTAAATGTCTTAATAAAGAATGTAATTTAAAGCTAACGGCTGGCAATAAATCAATCTGTATATGAAGTGTGTCTCAGTTCTTCCAAGTTACAATATTTAGAAGCTGCTTGCATAATTTAATTGTTTCAGGTCAAACTCAACTATCAAAGGACCTTATGTGTACTTCATAATATTTATGCTGTTATGCTGTTTAATAAGCTTTGGGAAGTAAACTTCTACGTGAATTACTTTAATCGTTGTACTACTTTTGCAATAAAATTGAAATACTCTGCATGAAAGGTAGTTTCATGCAGAGTATTTTATGAAAGGTAGTACTCTATGCTTTTTGATAAGCTTCAAGAGTACACAATAACCACAGGCAATCAGTTAGGTTATTTATACACACACACACACACACACACACACACACACACACACACATATATATATATATATATATATATATATATATATATATATATATATTATATATACTGACGTAAACTTCCTCTAAAAAATCATATTAAAGTATTCATGTATTTTCTGGATGCTTCTAAAGCTTTTGACAGTGTACTCATTGTAAATTGTTTACCAAAGCCCTTGTTCTTACCAAAACGGAAGAAAAAGGGCTTCCTTTTATATATGATAAGTATTTTATGATACCGGTATTCACATCAGTCTATGCAAGCTAAATGGGGTAAAAACTGTAAGAAATTTTTTTTAAAAGATAAAAAATGGGGTCAACAAAATAGCAATGGGGTTTGTCAAGGTGGCATATACATGTACTTTGTAATATGTACATGAATGATCTCTAGTAAATAAAATGAATGTAAAACTAAATGAGGAGATTTTGCTTTATTGATCATCTGATGTTTGCAGACGATTTGGTCATTCTGTCTGCCTACAGTGCTGGTCTGAAGCAACCGCTTGAAGTCTGGGAAAGTTTATGGTGTGCAGTATGACATCATATATAATTCTGAAAACAATGTTTTCATGATTATTAGAAACAAGGAGGACAAGAACGTTAAATTTCCTTCATTTTACTTATCAAACCAGGAGTTAAAAGAGGTGAGCAAATATGTAGGTCATGTAAGCAGAAATTTACAGAATGTGATGATGATGTCCATTGGCAGTGCTGTATACTGTATGCAGTGCACAAACATGCCAGCATGTAAATTTTATGCATACATATTATGTGAAAATAGCCTGTTTTAGTGCATGCTGCACTCTTATATTGCTAATTTATTGTGCAGTCATAGCAAGGCTTAAATAAAAATGCTTCAGATTGCATTTCATGAAACGTTCAGGGTACTGTTTTTACTTCTAAGATGGTGCAAGCCATATGCTTGTATCAAATATTGTTCCTACTTTTTTATGCTTTGAGGAATTTAAATCCATGTGTTGATTAATCGATTAAAAAAAATGTATAATGGTCTTGACTGAGCAAAAACACAGTGACAGAAGTGTCTGTCCCTACAGATTGTTATAAGCTTTTATAAAGATTTGTTTTATTATTTCTTACATTGACTGATATGTCTGAAATAAAATGAAAATGGATATTCTGCATGTTGTAATGGACTGGTGACCTGTCCAGCGTGTACCCTGCCTCTCGCCCATTGATTGCTGGGATAGATTCCAGCTTCCTCGAGACCCTTAATTGGAATAAGCGGTAAAAAAAAAATGAACTAAAGAATATTTCTCCATTTAAAACAAGCTTGCTATATAGTGTTTGATATACTTAACACATCCTTTAACATGTCAAACCTGCACTTTGCATTATGTATGTACTCAAGTTGCCATTTCAATATGCAATAGCCAGGGTATCTTGCTGTTTTGAAGCTTAAATGTTCAATCTCAAAAGGTCAGCTGTAAAATGCAGTGCAAATGGATCTTCAGTAATCATTTCAAATTACAAGTACTGATAGAAATAAAGTGTCTTTTTGTAGACATTCTTTAGCATTTATTTACCAAACTTTAGTGGACAGTAACCAAGGACAATCTGAGTAAAACTGCTATATCATAAAAAGCCACTTGAAAGGGATGAAAGACAAAAGAAGAGACTGATTTTATCTCCATCATTGTACACAGGTTTATTAGAAATTTAACCGTTTGTTATCTTTGGCAAAGAAGTAGAGATGAATGAATGTTTTAATCTGTGATTTTTTTTTATTTTTTATTTTTAAAGAAGTTAATAAAGGACTTTTCATTTTCTCAAAGTTTATGCTTTCATCTCAAATATCTTCCAGTCGTTGACATTTTTTTGTTGCAACGGAGTAAATTTTCTTTATGCCATTTGTCAGTACTGATGGAATATTTGTGGTTGACATATCAAGCAGAACTCACATGGATTCTGCAAGTCTGTAGCAGCCTGCCTTTTCAGCAAGCAAACTGTGAAGCGCTAAACTCAGAGTATACAAAGAATGCACTGAAAACTACAGCATCAATTAATCTCATTTATGATAATCAATAGACATATGGCTAAGTACATGTAAAAATTATACATGGGCTGGAATTTCAAAATTACTGGACCATATATTATGTTGGAATAACAATAAACTGTATGGACCTTGCTATTAATACATTTCAAAGTGTCATGCTTTCCAATATGAGGCAATAAACTCTGCAGACAGATGGACGAATGCAAGTTGACAGCCATCTTAAAAGACTCCAAGCAGCTGCAAAGCTACAGATATGGACAGAAAGATGACTCCAAAATAGCCAATGTATCCATAAGCCCCTTTCATCCTCTTGGCTGGATCTGGAATTAATCAAGACAAAATAAACCAAAGCAGAATTAAATGACAGGAATAACTGCAACTTAGCATGAGCAACACAAACTAAGGTAACAGTTAGGATTTTGATACACTATAGCATCGTGCATTAAGGTTTGCAGACTCGCAGAAGTACAAAACCTTTAATTTATGGCTTTTTACTTTGATAACTTTTCCCTCACATGATATCAAACATAAATAATAAAACAAAACTGGGTGTGGAGCAATAAAAATGTTCAAGCAAGCACTGAACTCTGACTTCTGTAAAAACCTCAGAGCAGACTTCACATGTATAGAGGAGAAATACAAGAAGTATTTTGCAGAAGTTGTGAGACATCTCTTACAAATAAAACTGAAATCTCATACAATATGACTGATTGTTTTACATGCAAGGGTAATTGAGGAGTCTAATTAACATTAACATTAATTTCAATGCAGAGTAAAATAAAAAGCTAAAGGACTTTATTCGTGGTATGAAAAGCTTAATTTGGTTTGCATTCTACATGAACAGGTTTATTTTAGGCGTTTCTCTATGAAGGTCTTGTGCATTCATAAGTTAGTCTTACCTCCTGTGTAGTAGCCCCAAGCATAGGAAAACCTGCTGGTCACCCAAATAGCTCCCAACACTGATGCAGATAACTGGTTATGAAAACACACAGCATGCATTAGAATCCACATTTTGTTGAAAGTGGGCTTACTCACGATGACACAGTCGTCGTCGTCGTCCCCCCTCCCCTCCTCCTCCTCCTAAACTTGTCTCTGCTATCTGGTGAATTCATGCCAAAGATCACGAGGAGTGGCTTCCCTGCCCCCAACCCTAAGACTACGAACTGAAAATATTTGTGGACCAATGATTCTGATTACTTACAGCGCTGCACAGACTACTACTATATATGTGTGCTTAAGTTTGGTAAACAAACAGACAAACACCTACCGGATAAACAAGAGCTGCAATGGTTTGGAAAACGAGCCACTGAGAATACACCTCCAGGGTGTTCTGGTGGGCTCTCTGGATGCAGTTGAACACTGGCTCCTTGTCGCTGTACATCGTAGGGTACTAGGAAAATAAATTAGAATTATGATCATATATTTTTTTAACGAAAATTATATGAGAGCATTCAAGATAAAAAAAAAAAAAAAATCAAATTATTTCCAACTAAAATTCAAATTTCCACTACCTTCACGTCGTATTTCTTCCTTGCGCCTCCAACCTTGACTGCTAAATAACCCAGCATAATCCAGCTGTAGAGGTAAATAAATATGGCATATCCGAAGTTGGACGGTAACATTGTAAGAGTATCCATCTTAGATCGATATAATGTTCGTCCAACACGCGCGTTTCAGGGTTTGCAGAGCCGGATAGTTTGCAACAGGCAGCAAACTGTTTTATAAGCCAAGATACAGGAAGCAGAAAGGTAAACAGCGCATGTTGCATAAAACATCGCGAGATTTCCTGTCATGCGCGAGATTACGAATAAAGGATAATGCCGCCAAAATGTCCAATTTTTAATTTAGGAATGATTAAATATACACGTTCATAAGGCAAGTTTATTTTTATATCACAATTCAACAACAGGGTGATTCAAAGTGCTTTACGCAGACATGAAAACATTAGAAAAAAAATAAAATAATAATAATAATAACAACAACAACAACAACAACAACAACAATAAGAATAAGAATAAGAATAAGAATAAGAATAATAAAGGACAATGCCACCAAAATGTCCAACTTTTAATCTAGGAATAATTAAATATACACCCTCACAAGGCAAGGCAAGTTTATTTTTATGTCACAATTCAACAACAGAGTGATTCGAAGTGCTTTATGTAGACATGAAAAAAATAGATAATAAATAATAATAATAATAAATTTCATCAAAACAGACTCAAGTCCATAAAAGAACACACAGAAGACAAAGAAGACACATACACATAAACTCATAAAAAATCATCACAATCAGCAAACATAAATACATTTCAACCAGTGCATCCTAAGTCTGGATAAGTACCGGGATCAACTCTCACAAGGACTTGAGAGAGCTACAATTATTAGGGGTGGGAAAATCAAATAGGAAAATCGGAAATCGGGATTTTTTTGCTTCACAATTTTAAAATAGATTTTTTTTTTTAACAAAAAGTCCTTTTTTTTCAAACAGACAAAATAATTCATAAGAAAATTTTTGTCATTTTTATTGTTTTCATTGATTTTACTTGTCTCCTAGGGCATTATTGCAGCAGAATGATGGTCTGGCTATTGTATTGTTTTTTCCTAATTGAAATCAAGAAAAACGACAATGTGTGCTCATTCCTGCAGTGACAAACATCTGACTTGCACTTTCACCTCCGGAAACTCTTAAGATTAATCTCATAGCATCATTATGTGCAACTTGTAACTTTTGCATGGTTGATTTTTCACAAGAGGACAACAAATAAGCTGTCTTAAAATGGAGTGCAAACTTTAAATTTCGTTGAACAAAAACCAAATTTATATGTGATGGTGTTTGCTTGTGCATATAATAATAATAATAATAATAATAATAATAATAATAAGCATCATTTAATTTTTTTTTTTTTTAAAAAAGGATTTAAAAAACTATTTAAAAAAACTATGATCATGTGAAAAAAAATTCAAGCCCAAAAGAAACAGTGCAGATTTGGACTTTTAAATAAAAAGTATTTAAATGCAGCAGAGAAAAGGTGGGCCTTTAACCTGGATCTAAATAAACTGAGTGTTTCAGCTGATCTGAGGCTTTCTGGGTGGTTGTTCAATATTTTGTTCAGTTTGAGGCATATAAGCTGAAGGCAGGTACTCCATTTCTGGTTCTGACACTGGGAGAACTGATAAAAAACCAGATCCATATGATCTGAGGGGTCTGGTGTGTTTATACTGGGTTAAATCGTCACTGATGTACTTTGGTCCCTAACCATTCAGAGCTTCATAAACCACTAGCACAACTTTAAAGTCTGTCCTCTGATAGACAGGCAGCCAGTGTAAAGACCTCCGAACTGGACTGATGTTGTCCACTTTCTCGGTCTTAGTGAGGATAACAGTTCTGAATGAGCTGCAGTTGTCTGATTGATTTTTTAGATAGGCCTGTAATGACACTGTCATCACTGACACAGGGCACAGATCCCACAGAATTACACAATCTGACTTTTATCATACAGGATAACAGATAATAATTATTGCCAGACAGTGTCTAAATCAACAATAAATACTTTCTTATGTAAATAATTTTCTTTTGACACTCAGCCCTGGGAGTCTCGTGAACTAAAAGCAAGTCTGATTAATACTAATGACTGAAACCTTTAAGAGTTTGAAAATATACTAAAAGTATTTATTGAGGGCTGCATTTATAGCATGTTTTAACGTCGTTATAGGGCTGAGCTGAACTGAAACTAACTGTGCTATGTTAATTACAGCGTTTTTATTTATTTATATATTATTTAAGAGGGACAGTAAACACGAATTAACATTACTGCAAATGTTTTAGTGTTAGCTGTAAATCTGATTTTCAACTGTTGTCGAAGGGCAAGGTGTAAACTGCCAACACAAATTCGTTATTTTAAATAGTAAAAATTAAGGGTACATATACCAGGGGAAGAAAACATGGGCGCATGCGCAAGTTGTTATGCAACTCAAAATCAGAGAAAATGTTATTACTATTAAAAATGACATGGTATTTACATGATTAAAACATCTCTTATTGTCATACGATCCTGGCACATTGTGGGAAACATACAGCATGCATAAGGAAACCTGCAGTTCGCTCATGACTTCCATTATAAATACGAATTTAGTACAAACAGACAAAAATGATCAAAAGCTTTGACTAAATTTACAAATACACCAAATTAACGTATCGGTTTAAAAAAAGACGAGTATGTTTTTTTTTTCAAACAAAACCATACTCAACTGCTTCTCTGCGTCTTTAAGGGCCGTTCTGACCGAATGTGTTCTTCTGAGCAAACACTAAAACTGAACGCCTTTCTTAATTAATCGTTACCCCTCAACTAACGTGAACTTATTACTTAAATACGAAGTTACATGATAATCATACGTAAAGAACACATGTGGGGAGATTTCAACATAAACTAGTTACCACAGAAAGAAGTTAATTGTTTTCGTTCTACCAACTCGAAGCACATGGTCAAAAGAGCAGGATCGTTGTGAACCGCCCAGGAATGGAAATTTCCAGAGGCTTCTTAAAAGCCGTTGCTGCCGCAGTCTAACGATTATTCCAGAGACGACGACGGAGAGGTCAACATCGCGGGAAAGACGCAATCTTTCTTCTCTAAATTATTGGTTTAAAAACCAACTATTTTCGCTAGTTCTTGGTTGTATTAGCAAATTATCGTCTTGTTATACATATATTTCGTAGGAGTTTTCCTTATTTGTTGTCGTATTTGTCTACATTTTCAGGAGTTTGACGCTGCGGTTGATCTGGTAAGCACAATTACCCAGCATTTTACCAATGTATAAATCTACACAAAAGGTTGTTTTTTTTGTTTTTTTTTGTAAAAGTTTGAGATTTTGTATGCGTGATTTATCTTACGTAATATTTCGTTTAATTTACAGACATAGATTCTATCATTATTTTAAAGAGGTTTTCTATGTGTTAGCTTCGCATTAGCAACATTGCTTTTGGTTACGTCACTAGAAATTTCTCGAACCAGCGGTTACGCAACGTTGCTTTGCTCTTGCAGCGCGGTTAGGGGGCGGCAGAGTGATGGTAGTTATGCAACGTCTCACCCCCACCCCTCCCTCTTTTTTCTTTTCTGTTGTTTTCTAATTGTATTTCTTTCTGATCAAACCATTTTTTTGTTTTAATTTTAGTCATTTGAACAATGGCCAAACGATCAGACTCGCACTCTGAGATGGCCATGGCTCGTCAGAGCGACGGTCTCAACGTGATCTTCGACCAGAAAAGTCCCAGCTCTGCGCGCTCTCGATCCCGATCGACCAGTAGCAGCGCCAGCAGCAGCCGATCCTCAGGCTATCGCAGGGGTCGTGGAGGCCGCAGCGGACGTCACAGATCTTCATCCTCTTCATCCTCCTACTCATCATCCAGCAGCACGTCCTCTTCTCGGTCCAGATCCCGCTCTCGCCCTCGTTGCCACAGACGATCCTCCCGCTGTGGCTGTGGTGATCATCGCAGATACACTCGGGGCCACCATCGCTCACCACCACGCCGCTTCAGGGCTCATTCTCGCTCCTACAGCCGATCTGTCTCGCGGGACAGGTACACCCGTCACAGCAGATATTACAGGTCTCGCTCCAGGTCCCGTTCTAGGTCTTCTGGCCGCTGGAGTAGGTACAGGAGACCCATGAGCTATCTCCGGTGCAGATTCTCCCGATCCCCTTCCAGAACTTCCAGGGGCAGGTCAAGATCCAGATCTCCTGGGCGCACTGTTAGTTTGAGTGTGCATGGTAAGTCAATGTTTTTTGTGGTTTTTAAAAAAAAATTAAACGTTAAGTCTCTGCATTCACCATTAAAGCAATTCATAAAACTCTTATCTGTATGTTCTTCAGAAAAGAGGCAACTCCTTGAAGCTGCTAAAGCCAACGCTATGAAGATCCTGGGGGTGGAGAAGTTGGAACTTCCTGAAAGTGTGAAGCCAATCTTGTCGGAGCAGAAGGATTCAAGGCGGTTGTCACCAGAGCCAATGTTTAGGGTGAGACATGGCTCTGAAAAGACAATGTCACAGGTGAGTGTCTTGAGAGTGTTACCTGTCAGAGGAACATGGGAACAAAGGAGATGAGGTGATCATTTTTAAGTTAACACTGAAGAGTAGTTTGTCACCTTTTGCATCAGATATAAACCCTGGTGGCATCGATGGACATGCCATCTTTTTTTCCTGATGCAAAGTGGATTATTTTTCCTCTAGTCTATTTAAATGCATAGTTCCTGAAATCCTTGATTTGTCAAAGCAAATTTATCAAAGTTGAAAGCAACTCTTCAGTTGTCTGTTTTTCCAGTTTGGTCTGTTCTGTTGAATTTCCTGTCTTGTGGTAACCCTTGGACCCTTGAGGGAATACACATGCTCTCTGTATTTATTCCTGTCTTCATAGATAACATGACAGTGGTCTCCTTCACTCATCGGCACCTGGGATTAAAGGGCTGTCATGTGACTTGGGTGACAACAAAATTTGTTTGCGTGAAAGGTTATCTAATGACTCTTGTAATGTCTTAATATGTAACAAGTTAGGGGTTAAGCAAATACAGATTTTCATACATAACCTTGCAGTACACATCCCATATGTTTGCTAAATTCACACATAGATACATTGATGCACAAACTTCAGACTGTTTATATAGACTACTGGAATTTTGACATTACAAATGTATGTATGCTTGCAGATGAAATGGGATATTGTTATTTAGCAGAGTTCTCCACTCGCTGATGGAGTGCAGGCGTGTGGACTGCGTTATAGTGACAATTCCTGTCAAGAGAACTAAAATCTGAAGAACTCCACTCCATATGCCAAAGATAAGTTGGTACAGACGAGGTGTGCTAAAGGGGCTGGGGAGCCTGTGTCGTCGGCATTCTACATCTGTAGACAGAGAAGACATTTTTTATTTTATTTTTTTTATTTTATTTTTATTTTTTTTAAATGTACTTCAGATGTTTAGAGATTTTACAGCTTTTGTTTTATTTTCAAGGTGTGTCCTTAAAGTATTTAACTGTTAGGGGGGAGGGCTGCATGAAGGCTGCAGTGTGAACCTGTCTTAATGCATTTAGAAATGTTTAGTATCAGTAATACTTGAAATCCATGTACATGGATCTATGAACTTCAAGTCAGTCGAAGTAATCTGTTTTTCCACTTATAATTGACTTCTTTTTGTCTTCTTGAATTAGGACACTGAGGAGGAGCCTGAGTCCAGCCCGAAGATGTCTCCAAGAGGAAGAATTGCTTTCAGTGTTAATGTAAGTCATTTACACCATTATCATATTAAATGCTTATAATTAACACTAAATTTCAGTGAAACTTAACATGCTTTCTTATCTCCTACCTAGAATTCTGTAGCCAAACCAACAGTGGCAGGTCCATCTTGTGCTAAGGTAACTCCCAGAGTGGACAGCTATGAAAGCAGGAAGCCCTATGGCCATTGGATTCCAATCGGTTCAGCCCAGTCCTCCAGTGCACGCAAACGCACATAAACCGTCACATCTGTGTGACAGTATATATGGACAGTGTAGATAATGTAAATATTTTGTACATATCATGATTCCATGGTCGTTTTCTTTCAGATGTTAAAAGATTTGGGAAGGAATGAAGAATTCTTCCAGGTGGGGTTATTTTTTTTCCCTTTTGTGTATCGTGTTTTATTTATTGTGTTTAATAAAGTGATTTCCCAATAAACTGATCTGTATTGGTTCTTCCTCCTCCAGGCTTCAGAGGAAGTCATTAAAAACCTGTTAACAGTAGTGAGTGCAATCTGAACCAAGTCTTCTGGTCAACTAAAGTTTATCCAACTTGAACAAAGATACTAAACTATAAATTTAAAATGCAAACAAAGGCGAGTCGGTGTCTCTCAGGGACAGGTTTGTTCATTACCACCATGTAATTTCTACTGTCGCCACATGTGAGTGTTTCCTCAGATATGATCAGTCTATCATGGCTGGAGTGTGCGAGTGGCAGAAAAGCAGTTTCTGTTTTCCTCAGATGCTTCAATAAAACCTTTGCTCCAATTAGTAAAATAAAGGTTGCCATGATGAATCAATCCATTAGTGAGCTACTGCTGGATGTGTTTTGTGTTGGAAGGGTTAAGTTAGTCATAACTACCCAAGTCAGTAAATCAGAACAGCTGCCCTGGCTCTGATAACTAAGTTAACCTGAAGTGTCTTTTTAGACTCCCTTTAGCTGAACCTCTTTTCTGGAACAGGCCCAAGATTATCATGACTACCAGTACACACATCTGTCAAACACAAACACGATAATTTCTCACTGTTCTGGCTGCTTTGCAACTAACCCTGAAGCTTTTGTGACTTTAATACTTTAATATCTTGACATCTTCAAATTACAATTGAATTATTGCTGGAAGGTAACCAATAAAGTGAAAATATAAATCATTCAGATGAATGTTTGAATCCGTAATAAGTTAAATCTCTGTTGGAGCGCCTGACTACCAGACTGTCGGTCTCCTTCTGTAACCTGACCTGAAACTGTAATTACTCAGATGGAAGATTGTGTGAGGCAACTCTTAAGTCTCTCACTTGTGCTTAAGTTACATTTAATTGATGCAAATAAAAAGCACAAAAGTATCTGCTTTAACTGCTTATAAACAAAAAAATTCAGGGTTTTGTTAGTCTAAAATTGAATCATTGGCACTTGTATGCAGTTAACGTGTTTGAAGTTTTTAACCAGCAATACTTTAGTATTTGAGTCAGACGTGCCAGACTAGGATTAAATCTATGGTGTTATTCAGTTTATATCCCCAGGTTAGTCTGACACTCAAAGTACCCGAACATATAATACACTCCTTCAGACTCGTGTCAGATATCAAAGGCCTCTGAAAACCATAAACATTCATCATGGTATCTCATAAATTTACCCTGCAGGGTTCACCGAGATCAAACCACCTAAATAAAATCATGCAATATGTTTTATATGATGGTGAGAAAATCCAGAATCTTCTGTCCTGCAGAGGGTGCAGTGCCACTGCTTTATGCGATTACAAAGGAAAGGCTTGCATGGGAACCTGTTTGCGCGTCTCTGCTGCAGTCACAAGGCTTTCCTGCTAATGTCACAGCCCCAGGCAAGTTAGTACCGAGATGGAGGTGATAAATAAATTGAATTACTCCAGTGATGATCTTTATCACCGTGTGCACCTACACTAAAACATTCTTTTGGCTGACATCCTCTGCTGATCATGCCCAGAGGTTTGATGTTAGTTAATGGTAGTACATTCTCAGGCTCAAAATGTCTTCATCATGAGACCACACACAGTAAACTTCAAGAAAAAAAAAACAAGGAATATGCAGGATAGCTGGATAATTGGAAGCGATTTATTGAGAAATAAGGATAGGAATAACAGTTTTAACTTTTACCACAATACTAAAGAACATTAAACATGTCATATCTTAGAGATATTTGCTCAAAATAACCACAGCATGATATAAAACACTGCATGTTTTGTAATGGAGCAACAAAATAATTATGCACCTACGAAGCAGTGAACCACTGAGTGGATGAGACCGACTAGACAGCGGTCCCTCTCTCCAAATTCTGTTTGATTTCCGCTGTGTATTTGCCGTAGAAACGCTCCGCCTTCTTGTTGAACTTGGCATTCCTCTCATTAATGTAGTCGATGTCTGCGTCGTCGTTGTACGCCCTGCGTCGGCTGTACTTGGCCCGCTTCTCAATCCTGACAATGACAAATGAAAACAACTCATGAAGGATTTCATAAACCAGTACAGCCACTGTGCACATCATATCCAATAACAATAATTGGCTACAGGCAATAATTTGGTGGTATGTTTTTAAATTTGGCAAGGAGAGTGAGTGGCAATGGAAACCCTAACACACATGTGCTCAGAGGAAAATACAGTCAAATTGCAGGCTATTACTCTTTATGTACCGTGTCTTCAAAGCATTGTTGCACATCATACCCTGGCAACTGAATCCTTGTCTAATATATAAATATATAGAGATGTATATGATCACTTATAAAGATAAATATGTCATTGCTTTGTGCCTGTGAGTGTATGGGCATAAGTATATGTGTATACATGTATATATGCAGATGTGTATGTGTACATGTCTATATTTTACTTTTTTTGCATTTAGTTATTTCTTTTCCATAAAAAAACCCAAAAAAAACCTGTCTATTTAAGGGATAATTTAAACACCTGGAAGGAAGAAAATATTATAATTGTAAAGGGGGGCAGGAATACATAAGCATTGCTTCATCCTGCTCCTTTTTGGACTCTATAATAATTGCTACTTTTTTAAACCTGTTGATTAAATTGTGGTATTTTGTCTGAAATATCTATCTATCTATCTATCACCCTACAGTTGCATCTGTAACACAGGCCCGAGACTGTCTCAAATATAGAATTGCTCAGTAATTAAAGATTAGAGATTTCCGTATTAAAAAACGAATCACTCAGAAGTGGGTTAAATAGTAGACTGGGATAGGAAGGTTCTTTATGTTCAGATTGAGGCCAGACCAAATTAACCGAGGTCGCTGAAAGATAGCCCTTGTCTTTTTGTAATCTCTGCTCAGTGGGACTTACTGTTTCTCAACATCCTCCACCATGCGGTCTATGCCCTCCTTTGTGGGAACATGGGTGCCGTGTATTAGGCTGTTGGACGTGGGGTAGAAATCTTCACCACTGTGGAACACCAGCAAAAGAATTAGAAATACATAACTTAAGATAATCACCATTTTAACATACTTAAAGTGCCTTCTCTATTCCACCATTGTGATTATGGTCATCCCAATTAGAGAAGATGATGTGGCTTTGGGGCACATTGTGATGGTGCATCTTTTGCGCTTCTGCATGTGGCAGCTTTTAAAGAGTGAAAAAAAAAAAAACCTCAAAACCCTCTGGGCACTAAATTCTTGACCTTAGCATGGTTGCTCTATGCATTTATGGCTTTAAATCTTTAAATTATTTCTGGATTATGCAAGTACGTCAATACAAAACCAGAGAATAATTAGGATCTGTGAGCGAACATGTAAGAAAAGGCTTTCTGAACACGTGAGGTATGATCTGGGATGATAACAGCAAGTTAATGGTTGCAATTTATTTTACTTGACTTGAAATTTCACAGTTGATAGCTTTAAAAGCCAGAATGTCCTTATGGATCATGTTTACGGGCCCGTTTGGAGAACTCCAAAAGCTTTTACAATGCCAGAAGACATTTCTTTTTATTTTGAGAAGTAGAAAGAAGCTAAACTCACCTTTCCTCTCTTAGCTTCTCGTAGCTTTCCAAGTCTGGTCGTATTTGCTTTGTGAGTCTCTGGTACTGTCGGAATTGGGCCTCAGCATAACCTGTTTCATCATTGTGTGTTTGAAACAGAGGGGGGAGAAGTGGGAATAATAATTAGTGGAACAAACAGCAAGCAGACACGAGGCTCAGCAACACAACCTGCGGCTGGTTACGGAGGGCTGAAGCGGCAGCTCTCCTCCCGTCCTCTCTTGAAGCCCCTCTGGTGATCATTTTCTCTTTAATTCAGGGGAGGGTTTGGTGCAACAGATGGCAACCATATTCAGTAGACACAGCACGCCTTTTATCAGCAGATTCAATTAGGAGCCGTATAAACGACTGGCATCAACACTCTTACGTGGAGAAAGTATTGATCTTTATTCTGCTGCCACACAGGACTGAGGCAGTTTTCTCCCTACTACCAAATGTTCTCTGTGCAACAAACAAAACAGGAAACTTCTCAATCACATCACAGTAAAAAGAAAAAAACTCAAAAGTACTCCATTTTCTCAACAGTAAACTGTATTAAATTACTATTTATTTACTAAATGAACAGACTGAGGGTCTGTGGTGTGACAGAAGTGCCAAAAATAAAACCGTTTGATCTAAACACAGTTTGCTTGAAGGTTATTTCCTCATTCGACTATAAACTCTTACAAAAGGATTCCAAAGTGGCTACAATCATTAATTGACGTCCACATCAGTGAATTAAACAATGTTTAGTAACGATGTTAGATGTGAAAAATCTTTCACTGACAAAGAAATGTTGAATCAGATTAGATCGCTATCAGCTGAAGCTAAATGAGACTGCCGTCTGTAGTCTGCACTTCAAACTGAAGTGACTCACAGTGAATAATTGTTAAATTGAACATGTGGCTGGTGACTTGTATGATAAAAAGATGGCATCCTTGGGGTTCGTCTCACTGACAAGTGAGTTGCTAAGATTGAGTTCATGCTGGGTTTTTGTGACGTAACCATTTATGACTGGATAAAACATTTATGTGTGTCTGATGTATGCAGACTTCTACCTTTCAAGCCTGATGAAAGCTGGTGTGAAAACTTAAATGGTTTTACTGTATGTTTCTATAGGACTTAGGTTAGAATATGTTTTGTGTGTTGTGAACTTAAAAAAACTTGCCAAGTTTCAGAAAACACTCCGTGGGATATTTTTCCTGTCTTTTCTGTTCTTTCAACATCACAGAAAATTTCCCCTGATCAAACCACAAACTTTGACAAAACTGTCCAAGAAACTGAACTCCATTCAGACACGGAGCTGCTGAGACAAAAATGAGGCAAAAGGAAAAAAAAAAGGAGGAAAAAAAAACCAAAGGATTTATGAGGCTGAGACCAGAGAAACTCTGAAGCGAGACAGTCTGACAAACATAAGATCCAGGATAATATGGCTGAGTAAGATCATTGCACAAACCAAAAAAAACCCCAGAAAAGATCAAACCATTTGTTCAGACGCAGGAGACTAAATTAATTAAAGGCAAGAATATCTACTTGTTAAAGCAATGGCATGCTTTCATGGTTTAATTGATCATAATTACATTTTAAAAAAAAAAATCTAGCAAACCTTTTTGTCAGGGTAAAGAAAAAATACTATGGTATCCCAAGGCTGAACTGGTTTTTTTTCTTCTCTTTTTTCTTTTGTTTAAATGCCTCATATGCATTTCCGTAAAAAGATCAAAACTTTCACAAATATAAAGTTGTGAGTTAAAATAATCTACATGCTTTCAATGTAGATATAAATATCTTAACCTTGCAGTTTTTCAGCAGGACCTGAACTAATGAGTCAAAGTCCCCTAAAAAAAAAAGCAGTGAAATCTCCCCTTGTGTAAATCACAAGCCAACTTCAGTCACAAGCCAATGTCAGTCTGATGTCTCTGAACGTTTCTTCATCCATGCCGTGTTTAAAAGCTAAATGGCCTGATTTTTATCCTATTGAAATGACAGCATGTTATTTCTGACTGTACATGGTCACAATTCTTACCATCATGATGGACAAACACACTGATGTGAACACACACACACACACACACACACACACACAAGTGAGCACACTAGCTTGTCCTCTATCCGATCAACAAAACTGTCATACTGCAACTTATGTTTACAGCTACTCTTCAGCGTCGCTGCTGTATCAGATGTGCCATCTAACATTGGTCTGGGTTGCACCTGGATCTCTCAATCAAACCAAAAGGCCCAAATGAATTTCTGATTGGTTTGTAAGGTGTTTAATTAATTCAGAGAAAAGCTGCATTCCTCTCACACTATTGGCAAAAGAACTCAACATGAACCCACAAACTCGCATATTAAAATGATATTATAATGTCTCCTTTTTGTCACAAAAACTCTGCATACCAGAGATCTGGCACATCTCTGGACTGCTTTTAAACTCTGCTTTTAAACTAAAGAGTTAAACGCAACAAATAAATAGTTCTACGAGGAAAAGAAACCGTTAAAACAACCCTATATAGTCGGAACAGTCTGTCAATGCATGTAGTTCAGACATGTGCTGTGCTAACAGTAATAGATAAATGTAACAGGTAGATAAACGTGCTTCGTTTGATAAGACTGTTGTCATGATTTGTTAGAGAAATTAAGTAGCTGGGTGCTCGTTCAGACATGCCAACATATTCAGTTGCCAAAGACTCATTAAAACCAGCTTATACTCGCATGGCGTCTGCCTCAGGTCTGTTACGCCGTGACAGCCAAAGGCTCTGCGTAGGTCCGCCGAGGCTCAACACGCACCTCTTTGGACCTGACGTGCACCCCAGCTACGCAAATGCAAGTACTTCCTTGTTACTGGTCAAAGTGTGACGTACTTCAGGATGTTTGGGTCTTGTTGCTGAAAGTCTATGGCTGAATGAATGCTACTAGTCACCAGTTGTTTTAAAACTGGATTTACTTGCCAGAACTGAAATGTACCATCAAAAAAACTTCACTTTGTGGAGTTTACCAGCTGATACCAGCTCTATCGAAATCTGCTTGAGTAAAAACACGTACTCCTTCTGCATTAGCTATGTGGTCCTGATGCAGATGCTGAGAGAGTATAAACCAGCTTTTAGTTTAACATCCTAATAAAAAAAACCCCAAAACAAAACAAACCCACTGGTTTTGGTGGAGCCACAAACCTGCAAATCCTGTGTCGGGATTCTTCTTCTTTTTCTTCCTTTCCCATCGATCTGCATCATCAGCAGTGATTTCCAGCAGTTTCACTCTGTTATAGTCCTCACCGCGGGAGGCACATTCCTAAAATGCACATTTTTCATTTAACACAAATGCAGGAATACACAGATTATGTAGGAACTTTTTGCCAAAGATGTTTAGATTATGGTCCATCACACTCCTTCAGACATATCAGTGTGACACTGAGTAATCAGTCTAATTTTGGCATAAAAATAAAAAAAATTCCTGTACAAGAAATGCAGTAAGACGGCAGTTGATGCAATTACTATAAATTAAAGCGACCCAATTTCTAAGATTCAGTCACCTACTTAGATAATTTACTTTCCCACACTTAACACTATTAAAATTATTAAATATATTTGTATTATAATTACTATTAAAATGTCATATAGCAAATATCAATTGATATAGTATCATTTTTTAAAATAACTTAAAAAAAAAATTTAAAAAAAAAGAAAAAAAAAAGAATCCATTCAGATATTGATGAAATAAAGTAAACTTCCATTTCCAAGTAGCAGCTGAATGCCACTGTTCAAAAATGTCATCAGTGATTTTCTTCATTATTACAGAATCACCAAAAACATGTTCTGTGAGGATCCAGTGAACTAAACATTAGAGCATCTGGCTGATCAACCCTGAGTCCTGTATGTTTTACATTTTTATTCCAAAGACAGAGTTTATTGCCACAAAGGCAGACTTAAAATCTTAAATACCTTTTTCTTTTCATTTTCAGCAATCTCCCACTCCAATCTGGACTTTTTAGCCTCCCAATTAGCAGGTAGTTTCAGTCTCTTGTCCTCTTCCACAACCTCCTGATGATTTAATTTACGTGCTTCATTCTACAAAGAAATTGAACACAACAGTGGTAACAAGCTAGCATAAGTCTAAAATGTTCGAAACAGCATGAATGGATTAGAAACCACCATTTGTTGAATCAGAAAGGAAACACCTCCGGTAATGTACTGATGGAGTAAAACAAGTGTTTGACGATTATAAAGAAAAGACTGACCCGTTTGAAATGTAGCTCTCGAAACTTACGAAGTCTCTCTTCTCTCTTCTGGGCACCCAAACTTTCAGATGGTTCCTCTTCAGTCGTAGCACTCTCCTAAAAAAAATAAAAAAATAAAATAAAATCGTGATAGTTTAAGGGAAAATAGGCATGGAAATGTGATGTTTTATGGCCAAATGTGTTAAACTTCGGCCAGGAGGTATTTTAAAAAACCCGACAGACGTGACGTTTGTTGGCAAACATGCTAACAGGTGTTAGCTTAACGTAATAACACTCGTTAAAAACAAGGGGAAAACTACGACCAAAAATTCTGACAGAAAAAAATAGCCTTACTGTAAATAAGTGTATCAAATAAATGATTATCTATTGTGTGAATGTCCTGTTCAATTCAGGTAAAACAACAACAACAAAAAAAAAAACCAACCTCGCTACGGGTCGCCATTTTTGTTCTGTAAGTTGAGGATGAAGACCGGAAGTACGTAATTTATACCGGATGTTGTTAAACGTGTCAACATGAGGACAAAAAAAGCAATAAAACCCCCTCCCCAAATATCTATCTATCCATCTATCTATCTGTATATGTATATATATGTATATATATATATATATATATATATATATATATATATATATATATATATATATATATATATATATATATATATATATGCTTATGACACTTTTCTTCAGTGTCATAAGCACTGAAGAAAAGAAGACTATCCACTTTACTGATGTTTATGTGCATTCTTGTATATAACAAGACCATTTGGGAAATATTACCAAATAATTAATAAATTCAAACAAAAAGTTTTTTTTTTTTTTTTTTTTTTTTTTTTTTAAATCTGCGTGATTGTGATTTAAACATTTGCCACCCTGGATTATTACTTTCTCATATGGATATTGATAAACCTTTGATAAAATGTTAAAATTTGATGGATGCATTTTACTTTTGTTTTCTCTCTTCTTTGCTGGTCTTTAACCAAACCTCCTATAAACACTCATCCTCTAAGATAAATATTCAGAATCCAACCTTACTTCTTTGAAAAGATTTAGTCTGATAACTGCACATCTGTCTTATCAGGTCAATGATCAATCATTAAAACAGCGTAAAGACTGTCGTGTTATTACAAGTATTCATAATTATTTGCTGTAATTCTTCTTCAGTTGTGTGCAATTTAGCTCATTTTATCACAGTACCATAGCTAAAGTAATTACCGGACATCTTGTGTTTTGTAAAATGTCTCTGTGTATAATTTTAAACCAGTCCATATTGCATCCTTTTGAAGTATAAATTCATTGAAAAGTCCTGCTGGACTGTATTGGAAACTTGCATGAAACACACAGACAGTAATTGTAAATATAACCGGGGGTTATGAAGTGAGAGGCATGAAAGGTCAAGCATAAAGTCATCAGTGTACCACACAGAGAGTCTGTTTGGACTCTCCCAAACTCAATTGTTACGGTAGGTTTTGCTGCAAAAAACTGAATCCTACATGTTTTACAGACTCATTTATTTTTACCCAGAAACACATGAGAATCAATCAAGGCCTTGGAACACGGGACTTCCAAATATGATTCTATGATCTGATCAAGACGAAAGTAAACACTTTTAAGAGCCTTCTGAGCATGTTTGACTTGCCAAAATTGATGTGCTCCCTGTTTGATTGTATTATACTAATAGAGCTCTTTTGGAGGATGTAATTAAGTGAAGTTTATAGTCTTAGATTAAAGCATCCTCTAGATCACAGGCAATGTTAATGGAGTGATGCATTTTCACTGGAAACCAGATGACAGCACATCACAACAGAGCAAAACATCCCTTGGTACAGTAATGGGTATGGCTTTACTCTTACCATGCAAAAAGAAAAGCATCTTCATAATGAATTACTCTCAAATACAGAACTGGAAAAGTGGCCAGCAGCAAAAAAAAGAGAATTTCCTCAGTTCTTAATCATAATCCCAGCGAGGACAACTCTTAGTGTAACTCTAAGTAGTGCTTATGACTTTTAAATCTCCAGACAAAAATAGAGAACAAGCATGTGAGTTTACATTATGTCTTGTAAATATTTTTTGCACTTTTTGTACAATAACTGGTCATTTTTTTCCCCGTGTCATTACTCATCTCAAGGATTTTTATGCTAACTTCCCTCTGAGAGTGCTCAGGCACTTTCCTAAAAGTTTGAACATTTTGTGCTCTTTGTCCATTGAGAACAGAAAGACATCATGCTTTGAAGCTGACATTCCGATGGCAGAAACCTATCCAGTAATCGGAATAGACTCATGAACAAAGTAACAGGTTTTATTAAAGAAATCAATATCCAATAATTAATTAATCAACAACCACTGAGCATGACCTTTGATACCTACTCATTTATCCACCAATAACTCCTGGAATTTTCCCCTGACTGGGATTTGCGACTGCAATGGTGATGTCAGCTTTGATGTTCAGGATATACAAACACCAAGTACGATATTTTATAACATACTAAATTAAAGCAATATTTAATGCACATTCAAAGATCAAAGAGTGCCAGTGGTTTAAGAGCCAGTCAGGAGAATATAACACCTGCACAACAGGAACAGGACAAGAGTCGGTTCATGCTTTTTTTCGAAGTTCAACATAAACAAAATCCCGATTATTGGTGGAGCTGCTTTAAAGCACCACCCCTCAAATCAAAACGAATCTATTATCTCTGTTTTAAATCCCCACTGGCAAATTAAATGTGATGCAAAATTTAAACGACATAAAGTCATAATGAACAATCTCCAAGACTGAATGATGGAAGTGAAACATTTAACTTTCATGATAAATATATTATTATGATTTGATGAGAGCAACACATCTATAGGAACATGGTGCAGCTGATGATTTTAATCAGCAGCAGGTAGTAACGTGATTAAAGGGACAGTTAATGGAAAATGCTTGTTTCTGAATAGAAGAACTTAAAAAAAAAATTGCTATATGAAGAACTAAAGGTGTGATGTCATCTAGAGTAAAGCATGATGTCACACATATTGATCTCCAGGCCGGTGTTTACTAGACGGCCTGGTTATACTTTCATGTGAATCGACACCTCCTCTTGCAGCTCCCAACCCCTTCGAGTTACAATGCTGATTCTGGTCAGGTATCATTCCTGCTGGATTCCAGCCCTACATTTGACACTGTAGATCACAAAATCCTGTTGCACAGGCTGGAAAACTGGGTTGGTCTTCCTGAAGCAGTCCTTAACTGGTTCAGGTTCTATTAAAAGGGCAGAGTTATTTTGTTACAATCGGAAGCTGGGAATCTGAGTCGCCATGACCTGTGGAGTTCCTCAGGGGTCAGTCATTGGACCTCTTCTGTTTAACTTCTATATGCTCCCTTTGGGTCAAATAATACAGAACTTTAACATCAATTTTCACAGTTATGCAGATGATATGTGCCTTTATGTGTCTTTGTCACCAGACGACTGCAGTCCTGTTTGAAGCAAATAAACATCTGGATGAAAGAGAATTTTCTCCCATTAAACAAAGACAAAACTGAGATTATTATGTTTGGTAGCAAAGAGGGTCAGCATTGGTAAACACCCGGAGACTCTGGCACTCAAAACCACAGACCAAAACCTTGGAGTGTTGACAGATTGGCTTCCAGACAGTCACAGGATAGATTTTAAAACCCGGCTGATTGTTTACAAATACCAGAACAGTTTAGGTCCAGAATACATCTGGGATATGTTCAAAGAATATAAACCAAGCAGAGCTCTAAGATCCAGAGACTCAAGTCAAATAGTCCAGACCAGAGTCCAGACTAAACATGGAGAAGCAGCATTTAGCTTTTATGATGCAAACAAGTGGAACAAACAGCCAGTGGAGATTAAATTTTTACCAAATGCAGACAATTTTAAATCCAGGTTAAACACATTTCTTTTCTCATGCGCCTATACATGAAACCTACACAGTAATGTTTCACTTATCTTGCTTTAATCACTTTAATTTAATTTATGATTTTATTGTGATTTTTACTATATGTTGCTGCTTCTTAGGTTTTCTTTAAACCATCTGTAATGCTTTTAATGTTGTATGTAAAGGACCTTGAATTGTCTTATACATGAAATGCTGTATAAATAAACTTGCCTCACCTTGCCAGAAGAAAGGAACAGAACCAGAATAACACTTGCCTTGTAATTCCAAATTGGAGAGCACTTTGAGAACTAAAGGGGCTGCAGTCTGACTCGAAGCTAGCACTTCTTCTCCTTTAAGTAACTATATAAACAATATAAGTTATTCCGATATGTTCCACAAAGTGGTGATAAGCACATTTGTTTGCAGATGAGGCAAGTGGGAGAAAGAGGTAGAGAGAGTTGTGCTCATGGCACACATTGTTTAGGCCTACAGGCAGTGCTTAATGGCAAACCTTGTGGTGAAATGACTTTGCTTTGTGCTCCTTTAAGCATTTAAAAAATGAGCATCTTTGAGAGGCAGAGTTTAGAAGTACAGATGGTCAGAAGTTCTGCAACATACACAAAAAAGAAGACAAAACAAACAAATAAAAAATAAACTTGCATTATTAAGTCATGTTGCTACTCCAAAAAACAGTTCATCAATCTTTTACTGTGTTGTAACACCATGAGGAGATCATTGGAATTGGGAGACATCTCTGTACACAAGAGAAAAGCAGACAATCTGTTGTATTTACCCAGAATACTTGGCCCCTTAGATTTCCTCCTTTAAAGAGAGGCTGTATAGCAATTGATCAGGAACACATACAGATATGTTTGTTAGTGATAACAGTTCACTCTGCCATCCAAACCTGCAGGTAACTTCTCTAGTACGCAAAGAAGAACTGATATGTGAACATAACCAAGAAACATTTCTCTGGGCCAAAGCTAATTTTAAAACACAGTAAAGCAAAGTGGAAAAACTGTTCTGTGGTAAGTCTAATTGAAATTTGATAACCTTTTTTGAAATCATGAACTCAAGGAGTGAGACCGCCGTACTTATCAGGGCTCAGTTAAAAAAACTGAATCTCATCTGTTTCACATCTGGAATAGGAACATTATAGCTGAAAGCACATTCTGGTTTAAGAGTAAAATATGCTTCCATGCAGCATAAATCTGTTTAAGAAATGTCTCGCATATCTCAGCACAACAACGTTACACCTGACGCTGCATCTGTTACAGTTCATTTGGGATGGGGTCTTATTTACACTCTTTGATCGCACTTTACAACAGACATGGGCAGTTTCAGCAAAGCCAACGTAAATATCCCAAAAACAGTCTCAGTCTGGGTGTTGACAGTGTAGACAAAGGAAACAGAGTATATTTATTCATGCATTTGACAACTGATCTCTTGAGCCTATACAGAACTTCATTAGCTACAATCGACTCATGTTTGCTTTTAATGAAAATCCAGACTAAATGCGTGACAGGCCGATCTCAGTGATGCTGTCATCTCCATTTCAAGGAAACTAAACTTTCGAGCAGCACAACATGGATCTCACATATGTTGGGGCCACCCACTAAATGCTGAACAGCAACTCTTCAATATTAACTTTTCCAGTCAAGCAAATCAGCCCTGAAATAGAGTAACGTTATATATCTGCAAATAAATTAAACTTTGGTGGCAGATTTATAAATATGAAGCAGACTTCCCGGTTCTTTATAACAGCCACCCATTAATCAAACACGATGTGATTTTAGTTGACTTTGCTAGATGCTATGAATGAAATATTTCGAGTTTTTCGAAAACAGGCATGCGTTTGACTCGTGCTGTTATCTCACTTTTAATAAGACTTCCTCCAGATAGCGCATGGGAGAGGGGGGGGTGGGGGGGTGGAGGCAGGGCCTCTAGCTGAGCAGGCAGCTGCTTCACATCTGGAACTTAATATAAACATCATGGCCAATAAAATCATTCCATTTCCTTAATTACTATTCCTGTCATTTCCGCACTAAATGAAAAGTTATTAATTCAGGGCCAACACAAACATGGTTCTCCAATACGAGGAGCTGCTCCTGAAGCGTCGCCACCCTGACTACAGGCTGCTGTCACTGGACTGGAACCACAAGCTCCTGCCTCTCTCTGCCAGTGTGTGTTGCGAACAGAGGCCAGGACACTGTAGACATGATCAGAACACAAGATGCCATCTTGTTTTCCATCTTTCCCAAATGTCCCAACTGGTGCCAGCATAATAATGACAAGAAAAAAACATTACAGTTTTATCTTTCCTCCACTCCTCCTCCCTGCTAACCCCCCCATTTTAAAGCTATTTCCCTATGTTTGTGTTTGATACATGTATTTAGATCTGTTGGATTATTCTTAACTCCTCCTGCACCCATCCTCTCCTGTGTCCATGTTTTATAACAACTTTGTTAAAATCGCCCAAAGGGTTCTGGTAAGACTGTTCAGAGGGGATACTTCTGTGTATACTTACTCCAGCAATACATATTGGAAGAAAGCAATCTCCCAGGGTCATATGTCATCATGCAAATGTTTATTTGAGGCCTTCCTCAGAACATATTATCAGCGTTCATTAGCGATTGAAGGCTTTCCATTGATTTGAGAGCTTCTGGCGCCTCTAGACATGCAGTAAAACCAAAAAGCATGCATGAATGGAGTGAATAGGGAGCTTATTGGATGATAGTCGTAACATTTAACGCACCTTTGTATCAGCACAAACGTTGCTGTATGTGTCTTCATACCGTGCTGGACTCATCAGTTACCATCTTTCCCTGAAGGCAAAATAATGCTATTATAATGCATATTGTGACGCACATGGTTTAACATGGTTTTCAGCCGCTTTGGATCCAAATGAAGCCGCTCACAGGCCAAGATAGGGGGAAGATCTGGTGACACACATATACTTACAAAAAAGATGCATGCAGGCACTCAGATACCACCAGTTTTGTAGTCAATGCTTTTGCTCCACCACACACAATTAAAGTTCCAATTAAAGGCCATTATGGGTTTTCCACTAGCAGCAACCGCAGGGAGAACAGCTCCCCGACCCGTACATTGCGGGCGCACAGATGTCTCCTGTGTTGTCATCCAAAGGAACTCAGACTGATCCACAAACTTTATGATCATAATTACTGATCAAAATTAAAGTGCAACAACAATATAAACTCTGAGGACAGCAATAAAAAAAAAAGGAAAAAGTTTGAGTGATTCCGGTAAGCCGGGCCAAGTGGAGCCGTAGGAGGGGAAGTGTTTGTAAGATGCTCATTCTGAGGATTTACTGAAGCAAAGACGAGCCTTGGCTGAAGCTGCTTTCTCAAACTGCTCCCCTTTAACACAAGAGGGAGCCATTTTCTTGCTATATAATGAGAATTTGAGTGATAATATTAAATAAAAAGTCCACATTTTCATGCCTGTTCTCTTTGAAACTACTTGACCCCCATTTCCCACAGCCACAATCACCAGCAGATTTGAGTTCTCACCCCAGATGAAAGCAGTGGGCCCAATATATCTATTGTGAAGCATCCATTCACCACCATACCCACACACAAGTTCAACACAAGTGTCTTCCCTTGAGCAGGGCCCAAAAGTGTCATGGGTTTCCGCTTCTGAGTTCCCATCCTCTTACCCAGTGACCTTAATGAGAGAGTAAAGCTCTCATCTGGCCAAACAATACGCTGTTGTATACGGCTGTGATAAGAGGTGGCCGCTCAACAGCCTCTGGACATGCAGCTGTGTAGGCGAACAGTCTTCTCTATTTGTCCCTGGAATGAGATGCGAAATCAGTTGCCAGATAAAATAACTTCACATGGAATCTCACACGTGTCAAAATGCATGAGGCTGTGCAAACGCACAGGAACGCACAGAAAAAAGTGAATCCCATTCCCACCAAGTTTTGCTCTCTGAGAACTAACAATCTATTTAAACTGCAGTGGCTCCTTTCATCTCGGGTTGATGAAAGGCACTGATGATCTAATTTCAAATCTGATGAAGAACAAATCAGTGCCAAATAACTAAAACAAGTGTTAACAACAACAGCACTGTGAACCGCTAAGTGATAAATGAACCCTTTCTTCATGAACAATATGGCTTATTCTCTGAACTATTTAGGGATTAAAGAGGCATTTTACATTCATGAACAAACTTATTTTGTGAGGCAGAAAACTTTAATTAAGTCAATTGCGGCGTGGAGAGTATTTTCCCCTGGGAATAACGGAAAACAAGGATTTTTGGAATGAGAAAATGTAATATTTTATGAAAGAAATAAATCCTGTAACTAACCAGAACAAAGCTCATCACATGGTCAATTTTGTAACAGTTTTAGAGCTTTGAAGCACATGTAAGGAAATATGTACTGAATATGTTAAATTCTATAGACACAGAACAGCTGTGCAAATTCAAGGACTATGATCCAGATCATTTAGCCATGAAAAAGCCCATAATAGACCAATAAATCACAATTACAATAAGTGCATTGCCATACTGGTCTCGTGTCTGAAAGACATGGAGGTATATTGGAAATGGAACAAAAAAAAAAAAAGTCAACAATTGCATCAAATTTGTTAAAAACCAACTGTTTTGAGAAAAAGTACGTATTCTTGCTGGTGCTACCTTATGCTAAGTAATTACAGTAAGTTCTGCAACAATTTAATGTACAGTAATACATTATGACTGACTATATTTGTTACTTTTGTTTGTGTAAATAAATAAACAAACAAGTACGCATTGGCAATCAGATCACAACAACAATCATCATACGGCTGTTTTCTAATGTGAATCTGTTTGGATGCACGTTTGTGCATTTTGTGGTTCGAGTGGACACTGAAACAGGCAGTTTCAGTGGCAGGCGTCATCACGGTGGCCCCAAAAAACGATGAAAAAGAAAATACAAGATCTTATGAAATGTGACAGATCAGAACATCCATTTTCTGCTCATCATTGAGTTCCTTTATTTTTAAACAAAGGTTGTGTTAAATTTATTGTTGTGTGTTGTGGGTGCAGCAGGGCTAACCCATTAGCTTTGGACTTCAGGGTTCTTTTGTACTCAACACATGCTCTTCAGGAAGCAAAAGTCCAGAAACCAGTTATTCTTTTGGTCGTTTTAATGATAAAAAAAAAACAAAACCAAAAACTGCACAAAGAAACTTGGATCCAGACCTTTCTGCAAACAAAATTAAAAGCAGTGTAGGTCAAAAGACTGTGTTGCTCCAAGATCCAGTGGCTTCTGATCTTTTCTTTTTGTTTATTATAGACCGAGTCTAACAGCCAATCAAAATTTAGATACCTGCACATCACCAGTCATTTTCTTGCAACACAGAACTTCAACATTTAAACATAAAATATCACAAAGCTATGATAACTGAAGATTAAATAAAAATAAAGAAAAATGGCTACAACGTGTTATTAGCTGAATTGTAGATTTTTCTAAAATGTTTTGCATTTGTGATTTTGGTATTGGTTGTTTTCTTAAATGTTTTCAACTTTCCTGCCATTCTTTTTCAATTCAGTTCAGTCAAGCTTTATTTGTCCAGCACCAATTTGCAACAAAGTTATCAGAAGGCAATCCAAAACCAGTGTAGTCCCATTAAAATGTTACTGAAATGATTCCGTTACATGGTCCATTTTAGTTTGATCCACAAAAATTATGTTCATATAAGCCAATACTATAGAAAATAATTAATTAGGTAAGAAAAGAAATGGTTTGAATCAAATCAATAATTCAGTCTCACATTCTGAGTATGAATGGGGCAATGGGCGACAGTGAAAAGAAAAAAAAAACATTAAGGAGAAACCTCAAGTAGAACCAAGCTTAGGAAGGTGGACTATCTGCCTCAAATGGTTGTGGTGGAGAAGATAAGACAGAGGACTTAACTATACCAGTGGCATAACTCACAGCTGTGACCTCTGCTGACAAAAAGAGAAGCACAAGTTAATAATAACAAGAATATAGCATATTTATACCTGGCAAATAAGGAGCAAAGAGAGAGAAATGGAGGGAAGCACAAAGTGCATCATGCCAGTTCACTGACACAAAAACACCCTGGTAAATAAAAAAAAACCCCAAAAACAAATAGTATTTATAAACTTGTGAAGATTTGTGAAGGCGTAGTTGTGTAGGAAGGTGAGGTGGAGGAGAAAATAAACTGAACTTGTGGGCAGATTAAACAACAGCAGAGGTCAGTGCAGAACTCAGCATGAAGTGATGAATCATGATTTGAAGCAGAAGAGGAGGAAAGAGATGAGTACAGAGCCGTGGCACACAACCAAACCATGACAACCAAACACAATTAATGACAAAAGCAATTGCTGCTGTTAGAAAATGTGAAAAAAACACATTCTTAGAGTGTAAAAATTTCCAGTGCGGTATTGGCACGTTTGGGTCCTTCCACTTAAAACGGGACTGCGGGTAACTTGCTGTCATTAAAACCAGACGCACATTTGGGAGCGCTGAACATGAGAAGGAAAACAATGACAGATAGTCCTCATTCAATGAACTGTCTCAGTCAGACGAGCTGCCGTGATGCTGGGTATGTGTGTGAATGAATGAGGTGTTTCCCCTAATGTATGCTATAATCTGACCCTTACAGGAGGAGCGTTGGGGGGAGTACTGTGGAAAATACTGGAGGTCCGTTTTTAAATCTTTTACATGCAGGGGAAAATCATACGAATGTGTCCACCAAAAGCAAACAGAGACACAGAAATCCAGAGGGTAAAAAAACATGACAGTGGAAATAAGGGAGCAAGCTTGAGTTGTGTGTAAATAGAGTATATAGAAACCAGATATGGGGGCAATCCTAAAGGTAATATGCAGAGAATGAGTTTAGCAGAGTCCATTAAAGGCAAAAGCCTCGAAGGGAACGCTTCTAAGCAGACATGGGACTCTGATGGAGATAGCCAAGACACTTTACTCCAGGTTAGCCTCTCACTCTGAGTAATGGACCAGGGTGTTTTCAGACTCCCATGGCCCCTCCGTGAGCCCCGTTGAGCCCCTGTGATGAAGTTAGAGAGGGGCAGGAGTGCTACAGCACACACAGAATGAGGCGTGCTCGTCTCCAGTTGCCGCCGAATGCAATTTTAGATCGGATTGCAGCGGAAGCACAACTGACAGAAGAGGAATCTATCGAATTCAGCTCAGACATCACAATAATATTGAGTCTTGTTTATAAACACACATTCAGGATGCTGCGGGAGTATCATTTGTTTGAGATTTCAGTGCTCTGAGAGCAAAGCCTGATTGAAACAGGTGTGAAATGGCACCGTCAGCTGCTGCGGATTTATATTTGGCTGCCAAAAAAAATAAATAAAAATAAAGCTTTATTAGCCAAGTATGTGTGCTCATTCATCATTAGACATCAAAATCTAGCAGAAAAAGGACAAATGTTATGTAATTATGCCACCAGTGGGTATGAATTCATCCTCACCTGATAAAAGAGACACATTGTCCTTTTCCTCTTATCATTCATTGTGCCCTCATTCCCTTTGCTCGTTGCTAACTGATTCTTGGCCTCTATCTCCATAGCGACGCCATTGCTATTATAATGCCATCATTCTTGCCTGCCAAGCCATAGAGAATGATGTCACTTCCACTCTTGGTCATGGTGGTTTGGGTTTGGCCACTGGTGCATGTGGCAATTTGTGCACTACTAAGAAGGCCTGAAGCTTCCAGCTTGGCAATCAGCCATTACCTCTACAGACTCACCCAGTTTTATTGATGCAGCTTTTGACTATGCCCTTATTCCCACTCGATCACTGTAATACTGCCATGTTAAATATCAAACCCAACTCTCCACCCCACCGTCTTCTTTTCTCGTCACGCTGTGCATCGTCTCCTCTCCCAGCATTTAGTCGGCGGCTTTGTAGTCGTGTTGTGAGGCGGAAAGGAGCTGGGCAGGGCCAGGCGCAGGCCCAGAAAGGGTTTCATGTATGACTTCTGGAGAGGATACACAGAACAGGCGATGAGAGAATGTGGAAATGTACACATGGCGAGGTGCCCGCTGAGCCCAGCCCACTCTGCCTTGAGTTTAGCAGCAGCCTTTCTTCCAATGCCAGGTGGGAGGGGGGATTAGAGAGGGCACTGTAAAGGCGGGTAAGAGGACACAGGGTTTGGATCAAAGAGACAAGAAGAAGCGGAGAGTGGCAGTAGTTGTATGAGGAGCCGGAGGAGTGGTGAACCACATTCATGTTTTAAATCGTTCATTCAAATGTTGCATAAATCCCCCTTGCATGAAAGGTGAGGCTATTTAAAGCATCTATTAAAAATGCAAAATGTCGTAGTTTGTTTTTATTATTGTTATATAATTTGTAAAATTGCACAAACCATGCAGCTGAGGGTAGATTTTTCGTGCTTCATTATAAAATGAAAGATTTTAAAATGTGAGTTTTGGTTTTAGTTTTTTACTGGATGTGTACTTGCAAAACATATTTCATAACATCCACCACTTTTAGCACAACTGATCCCTGTAATTTGTCAGTCAACAGCATCACTATCCAAACTCTGATTCTGCATCTGAGGCTGGGAGTTTCACATACATACTTGCAATGTGACTAAGAGCAGGGGCAGATGCTTTGTTATCCCCATAGTGTCTCATTATCGCAGCCCTTCCAGCTCCGGCATGTGGGTTCTCAGTGGAGAGCCCCAGCCCAGAGTGTGGCGGTGAGGATGGGACAAGCCAACCACCACTCACAGGCTCTGGTCGGATGAGGAGGGAAGAGGACGACACTCATCATTTGGAGGTTTGGGTCTGATTGCTTCCCCTGGTGAGGGACTTAACTGTCCCCACTGGGAATGTGGTCCCTTTTACACCCACGCTTGAAGAAAGAGGATAAGCAAGGAGTAAAAGTACACAAATAAAGCAAGAACTACAGCCACGAAGAGCGAAGCTGACTTTGCAAAACAGGGTCAATAAGTCAACAAACAAGACCAGCAGGGGTAAAATCTGTTTGTAGTGAAAATAGACATGATGGAGATTCATTCATTCATTCTTGCTTTTTTTTTATTCAGACACAAATTTTCTTTTCTTTTTTTATTTTTTAACAACACTCATGTCTACTATGAAATACACGCAAAATTACAAAATAGTAAAATTATTGATAAGTAGGAAAAAAGCTAATTAACTTTTTGGTTTTGTCATGTTTTGCAGACACATTTAGGCAGCTTGGCTATTGATCTTTAGGAAAACTGACTGCCATAAACCTAATAGTTAACTTTTAAGTGTCGTGTTGCCAAGAAGGGTTGATCTTGGTGTGCAGTGAAGTCATTGTATTTTATAAAAGACTATTTCAAAACCTCAAAATAATCAAACAGTTTAATTTTAGGGTGAAATTAAACAAATAAAATCACAAATAAACAAAAGAAATGCTAAAATGTATAAATAAGTAAAATGCAAAACTGAAAGCAAAGATTAAAACCAAAATAACTAAGAAATTTAATTACTTAAGTAATTTAATTTCACAAAATAACACACTTCAGTTAATAGGGATGATGGTGAATTGGACAAAATAGAGTCTTTGATTCTGATTTTAAAAGAACGATTTAGCAATCACGAGTATTTCTTGCTTTATACGAGACAATTACTCCAGTACAGCAGGTGGCAGCGCGCACCTCAGTGCTGGTATTGAAAAAAGAAAAAAACTAGGGAAAAAAAACCCCAAAACTTGTATACATGTGGACTAGGCCTCAGAGTCAAATGGATCTTAATGAGGTAATTTGGTGGAAATTATGTTCTTTCCTAACAGGCATGTGAATGTAAGTCATTGATCAGAACCAGACACTGCTCAGTTGATTCCTGACTTTACCTCTGAAATCCAACCACGTTTGAAAGCCGACCATGTTTCATTGAGGAATCCATGGGTAGGAATACACAATCAATGTAATTTTTGTCTTGTTTCTGCTTGCCTAACCCCTCATTTACAGTTGAATGCAGTCGCTTTATTGGCTCAGACGTTCCTGTTCTAAAACTAATCATTTCAATTTCCTTGTATCTTATTTCATTCATTTACTTTAATCACGGTCTATGGGAGGCGCCAATGATTCCCCATGAGTAGCGTCTGCGAAAAAGAGCCGAACTTTAGAGCGGACTGTTTGCAGCCTCCACTGGGGAAGAGACATCCATACTGTATTTAATGAATGAGCTGGAGTTCAAGCACTTAGAGCTCATCTTAGAGGAGCAGGAGGTCCTTTTGATCTTTGAATTCAGCAAATGAAGTCAAAGGGACAGACGGAGACAAATCACCTGCGGTTTGAGGAAATTCCATCGGAACGGACTGGCTGTCCGTACAGATAGGGGGTGAAAAAGGTTTGATCTTTGTTTGATCGCTGCTGCTTTAGATTACGTATCTCCTTATTTCTGCAAGTGTGTGGGGGTGAAAAGAAAGGAAGATTAGCTTGAGTTTCCCTGAAGATTAATGGTGCGAAATCTTTCAAACTGGAGGGGAAGGTAGGGGGGGAGAATGGTGCTACAACAGTGCAAGCATGAAGCAAGCAGCATGTAGATGGCTGTGATCGCTGAACTGCCTGGCACTGTGGTAGTCTCTGGCCAGCGAAGAATTATGGCTTTCGTCTGCTCCATTAATTAACAGCCATTCAGACAGGAAACCAGAGCCAGCACTCCAGTCCACTTTTATGTCTCATCCCATTTGCTTGCAGAAACCTCATTTTTCATTATTTATTGTATCACTTCCAGACTGAAGATCATTGATACTGTGAAAATGAAGGGGGCTGGGGGGGCAAAAATCTGTCTGGATGAAGTTTATAATAGTTTGCCGATGAAATATTGGCATGTGCTATGTGTTGTTAGTGAAAGCCTCAGTGGGCTGTCACTGTGTGACATTAAAAAGGCTGGCTTGTACAGCCACACGTCCAGGCGTAACAGTAATGAACCCCAGGGACAGGGGAGGGGGCCACAAAGTGGACACAAATGTTTTATGATCTGGCAGTGCCACGGACAAAGCAAATAATCGCCAGACACAGTGGAGCAGGTAGTTTCACTTAACCTCTGCTCAGTGCTGAGCGCCAACTTAACTGGAAGCACATGGGTGCTGAGCGTATTAGATAGGCAGAGAGACAGAGGGAGACGGATCCCCCCCCTCCACTCTTTGTTGACCAACCAGGTATATATCCTTAAAGGTGCAACAAGCTCAACAACACTACCACCGTTGCAAACCTTTTGCTGGTCTATGCAATCCTACTGCTGGGAGTTACTCAAGTTACCAAAGCCACACAGAAAGTGGTAAAAGACACAAAAGGGTTTAGGAAGTCACAACCCTGGTTGATGTACCTGCATCGTCAGATAGAAGAGAGAGCATACATCTCACGGACTGTGGTCTGCTGTTTCCTGGATGTCTGTGGCCTGTGGCTTTGTCTACCTCCCATTAGCGTGTTTGGTGTTGTTCACATGAAGACTGGCCCTCCGGTAAATGCTGCTTATCGGTTGGCCATTCATGAGGGCACTGCAGCCACAGATACCCCCGAGAGAGTGTAGAATGGATGATGTGTGCAAGTGAAAGAAAGCGTGCATCTATTTAGGTATGCATTGAAGGACACATGGACAGATTGTTGTGGAAAAGTCTCAGGCCAACCCTAATATCTGTTCATATCTCCCAGAAAATGTTAAATTCACTGATATGCATGCAAACATTAATGTTAACGCAGTAAATGAGGTAAAAAAACAAACAAAACTCAGTTATAATTGTAAACCACTTTAAAATCTTACAATTAAGTTTGGCTCTGTGGAAGTAAAATGCAAAGCAATGGAGTGTAGTGGGGGGGTCATACGTTGAGGGTCAGGCTCACCACTGACAATCCATCTCACAAGTGTGGAGCTGTCCATGTTAACTTCTTCTCTGGTCTTGAAATGCTCCTATCAGGTTCCCCCATGTGGTTCCACTTAGACCGCCAGGGGCTCCAGCTACAGTCTGCAGACATTCGCTATAGGCCACGCGACGGCAAGGCCCCAGTGAGTGGATGTGCAGCAATAATCCACGTTATAGTACACATTTCATTGCTCTCTCATGATCTCTAGTGAATGCATATTTGCCCTCTGATTCTTTCTGAGCTTGTCTTCTAATAAGAGTGGTCAGTTTTGACTTGATGGAGCAAGACTGTTTGTTTAACGATTAAGAAACGATGGATGATCAAAACTTTAGACACAGACGCAAAACAAACATTTGAAGGAGAATTTTGATTTATGGACTTCAGCACAGATTAATGATGAAATTACAGCTTTCTTCAGACACACCCTTCCCTCCTGTAAATGTTCCTAGTTCTGTCTGCTCAAGTCAAAGTCAGTCCTTCTGTTTCAGTGTTCCTCCATCCCGCCACGCCCCCCCTCGCCTCTTCCAGTCTATCACTGAACATTTTTATTGATGAGGCCTGACAGCTCCCCAATTCCAATATAGCTTAGGACATGTGATATGCACACCCCACCCACAAAAACAACAACAAAAAAAGAAATTAAAAGAAAAAAAGAAAGGAAAAATCCAGCTCTGCCTCCCTTTCTAAGTTCAGAGGCTCTACTCCATAACATCAAACCCTAATTTCTCTTTCCAGTCATGGAATATGATAATTTTCTTATTTGCAAGAAATATCAATTTCTCAAGGCGGACACATAATCATTGGGGAGGAAAGGAGAGGCTACCTGTGTAATGTGCTTAACAGGCTAACCCATTTAGCCGCAGCCGCTGTTTGAAAATGAGAAAGTGCTGATGGTCAAAATCAATTTTCCCTGTGTCCAAATTACTCCCTGCCCGGCTTAGAATTTCACCTAAATGGCCAAACCTTAAAACACTGATACTAATTCTATCATATTAGAGCGTGGTCATATAGTTGAAGTTATTGCTAATGTTATTTTGCTGTATTTATTGATGCAGGGAGATGATGCGAAGGCCAGGGAGCAAGGAGTTCTGTTACTGCCTTTGTGTTTGTGTAGATGGCATTCGATGCATGGACCGCACATGGACACTTTTGGCTTTTAACATATTTTAGGATATTTGCTGCTTTGGGGTCCACAGATCTAATCACAGATCTAAGTCACAAGAGAAAGCCTACATAAAGGTTGTAAGTTCTGCGTTATGCAACGGGTAAAGCATCGTGGAGAGTAATGCCTTTAGCTGTACTCCAATATCAGATAAGTGTCATTAGTTTTTGAGTTTTCATGTTTCTTAGAAAGTTCTTAAGATGTAGTTTATGTGCCTATGAGATTTTTTTTTCAGAAATGTGCTGGAATAATGGTTTAATTATGGCAGAGCAGGGAGTCATGCAAGTGAGTTTCAAGTGAAGAGCAATAAAATTAATATGTTGTTGGAGAGAAAATGGAGTGGAGAGTTAAAAGAGGGTTGTGAGACATGCATATGAAAGTTCTGCAGAGTTATAAAGCCTAAGCTGGAAACCAAAGGGAGAACTGGTGTTCCACAGGAAATATCCTCTCCAGTGAGGCCATGTTTGATAGACATTTTCTGCAATCACCCGTCTACATCACAGTGCTACATAAATGTTCTTTCACACTGGTTTTTAGGAGGAGGTGTTGGAGAAACGGGAGTTTAATTGAATTCTACAAAATAAAATTTCAGATTTATGACCTTGTGAATCATTAAAATATTGTCTCTAAAGGGAAACACCACAAAATATCCAATCTTTTTATATTTTTGTGGATTTTATTGTAAAGCACATTCTGTTAAGAGCTATACAAATAAATGTTACTTTATTACTAAGTAGCCTTTAAAGAGTTTTGGTATGATACCATGACCAGTGCCTGAGAGTGATACCTAACTGGGACAAAGATGCTGATTATAATCTCAGACCTAACAACCTTCTGTACAGGTTTTTACAGTTTGAACACTGAATTATACTTGTGTTTGTCACAGATTAAGGAAAAAATGAAAAAAAAAAAAGGTTATTTGAATTGTTACTGAGGGTTAGTTTATACAATCACATATAAATGTAATATAACTAACTTTCTGTATGCTAAATATAAGATTCCATTAATGAAGGAATAAATACTAAAAACAGTGGATGTGTTTGCTCCACATAGCCTCTTATCAGGCACTGACTCAAATACTTTGAAATTAAAATTCTTAACTAAGGAAAAGATGCTATTTTGACATCGGTAGATAGCAAGACTTAAAAACTTGGATACATTTTTTCTAAAATAACAAAAAATATACTGTATGAAGTGGTCAGTACTGACAGTTTTTTTTTCTCATTTTTATACTAAAGACTGATTTTAGTGAAGTATCTGGATGAAGTCTGATCTCTGATGATTAGTGTGGAGAACATTGTGGTCATGTCATGGACCAGCATGCAGAGACATTTTGCATGAAGCAAACAAATATAGTTCTTTGTCCAAAATAAGGTTGATTTACTCAAATATAATAAAACATTTACGCTAAGCTAATCTCCAGCTGATTTTTTTTTTGCTTTACTTTCACAAAACAGTGATAATTTGTATTTTTCTTATCAACTCTGGTGTTACTGTTACGGGCACCTGTGAGATGGACCGCACCTGGGGGTCGTGATGGATGCAAATGCCAGTTCTGCTCCCTGGTTCTGGAATGGTTGCCGCGAATACAGCTTCGCTTCTTCTCCTCCATTTGTTGACTGTTGGCCATTCTGGGAGCAAGCCATCCTCTAACAGGAAATAAAAAGCTGCCGCTGACATGTGTCATCTGGGGGAAGCAGCTGTCTGTTGCTGCAGGTTGTCCCCCTCAACTTGACGTTTGGTTTTGGGTTAGATGGTAGAAGATGATGTGTGGTTTGTCACAACTTGCGTAACCTGTGCTTGGAAGTAGCCTACGTTTGAAATACTTGTGAAACGGATTTGACTCAAGGTGGGAGTCCTAGACAGTCCTAGTCTTAGACTGTGGAACAGCCTTCCCCTCTCTGTTAGGGCCTCAAGCTATTAGCCAAGATATTTTGGCTATTTTATTATTTTTATTTTGTATTTAAATGTTTAATGACTTCATTTTTTTTTCTTACTTGGGTTTTATTGTTGTTTACAACTGTTTTATTGTGTTTTATCTGTTGTTCTTATAGTATTTTCTTTTAAACCAAAAATATTTTTTTTATTGATATCTTTGATATGCACACTTGATTTTAATTTTGGTCAGCACTTCGGTCAACAGAGGTTGTGGTAAATGTGCTATATAAATAAAATTTGAATTGAACTGAACTGAAAAAATTTCAAAGCTGGACTCACACACCCTGACTGGGCTGGGAGTCAAAAACTGCATGTATACGTTCAACCAGACAGAAACTGGCCTAAGCACAATGAACCTGATCCAGTTCCTAAAATGTGCTGGAAGCAACTAGAAGAACCTAAACCATCCAACTGGAGTTGAACACACTTGTACTGTCAAAATCATTGATTCTACTCCTGTGCTTCAATATCAGAACAAAGACAGTAGACTGTTTAAACTACAACTGAGTGGAAAATAGTTATTTGCTTTGGCATGATTCGTTGGCGGTAACACATCACATGAAAAAAAGACTCCAAAAAACTATAATATAACACATTAGTTTCATAATTCAAGTAATCAAAAGCTGTTCAGGGTGTACCCTGCCTTTCGCCCAAAGCCTGCTGGGATAGGCTCCAGCTTCCCCGCGACCCTTCATCGGATTAAGCCGTTAGGATAATGAATGAATGAATGAATGAATGAATTCAAGTAATCAGTTACTAGTTACTTAGTCATCTAAACAATTTGTCCTCTCATGTCACTGCACATGCACAGTGGCATACCTCCATGATAAGTGTCAAAACAAGATGCACTTCAAACTGGAAGAAGCCCTAAACTCAGCTGATGCTTCATATCTGATGGAAATTATGGTAAAACTAACATGCTGTGTATTATCTAATTCATAAAAATGCAACAATAACTGCAGATTCTTATCTATCTTTTCATATGATAAACAATCATATCCCCATCTCGGTGAGGATGTACGGACTGAGCGCTACGTGCTTCTGATGTCACTTTACATAACAGTGTTTGATTACAAACCGCAGTACAGGCTATGAAATGAGGTACAGAGTGCACTGGAACATAGATGCAAACTTACGTTAAATCCAAAGCGCACATAAAATTATGAAGGGTCATATTTGTCAAAAGCATTCAACAGATTTTTCTTGTAAGTAACTTAGAAATGCCCAATAAATGTAATTGGCTACTTTCAGTGTGTGATTTACAAAAAAAACCAGAGGGAAAGATATTTTAAAAAATCTTTTTTTTTTTGTACAAAAAAAACCTGACAACATGTTATCTTTCACGCGGTTTTCCTCATTCCAAACTGGAAGAAAAATCTGGAAAATAAAAATGAAAGTCAGTATAATGTTCCCAAAAAATTTTGGCCTATTTAAAAGATTCTGATTATTTTTAATGCCTTTATCTATAAACTTAGCAGAACCGTCTGGTATGGGAGGGATCTCAGCTTTGTTTGACCTTTTCCCCGTGTTTTACACCTTTTTATATGGCTTTTTGACTGCCTCGACCAAAGACTGGAACATTAGTCTATCCCCCCCTGGAATAAAAAAAATGAATGACCAGAGCGGGGGTACATCAAAAGCAGAGGGGGGGTAAATCCCCCTCACCCCCCCCAACAAATCGCACCCAGGCTGCTTCTAACATTATTAAACATTGCTGACATGTGATTCTCAATCCATAAAAGTGCCTCAACATCTGAATCAATCTGCATGTCTCACCAGTGCTTGAAAGTTTCTGCTGCCCAACGATTTTTCCAAATATTCCGCCAAAATCCTGGCAATTCCTTCCAGGAAAATTTTTCCTTAAAATTTAAACAAACAAACTGACTCTATCTGCTCCACTTTGTCTCAATCTTAATGTAATAAATATACATGACAATAGTTCCAGGAAACTACACTAAATTACTGGTTACATTTAAGCTAATTTCCAAAATTTATTATAAAACGGAGCCTTGAATCAGATGGTATCTGTAGAAAGGAGGAGCATTTTCCTCATAATGTCTGCTCATACAATGAATCTTGATGCTCCCACGTACCATTCTGGATTCATATATAAATGTTTATATGTCTGTGCATGTGTGGTTGGACTAGAATTATACACAGTAAAAAATAGCTTAATAGAGAGACTGAAGTGAGGTTATGACTTCTCATCAAAATAAATTAAAACGATTTTATCAGTTGTCACTTCAACACAATGTGGCTTTTAAGGAAACGCTCAAATCTGATAAAACCATTTAAGGACTGTACCATAACCTGCAATATAATTACATCAAAGAGCTGCTTCAGACTTGCTCGAAAGGAGCTGGGATTTTACTTCCTGGGATAGACCTGACTTGACTTTCCCCAAAACAACTCTGGTCAGGACTATAGATCTGTGGATTAGAGGTTAGGTTGGCTTGTGGCTGTGGCCCGTCCACCTGGGCTAGCCACATCATAAACAACAGCTGTGTGTCAGGTCTGCTTCTGTATCAACATCACCACACTGGCCACCAGTTGGAGCCACACATAGGTATTATATCCATGCGACTTCCTGCTGCAGGACAGGCCTGTAAACACTGAGGCCACTGTCCAGGAAGTCAGATTTACCACTGTGAGGACATTAAGAAGTGACTGCAGAGCCATGAACTGCTGAGAAATGAGTGTTTGGTTTTGTCTAGATTCGAACACGGTTTCACTTGCAGTTTCATCATAATTAATGGACTTCAGTATTCCCCCTCACACTTTTACTCTATGGGCAAATTCCCAGAGCTTGGGATTACATATCTGTTGCAGCTCTGATTTATCTGTGCAGCTCTTTCCGCTACTCAGAACCCAGGTCAGTCTAATAACCTTTGTCAGCTCTTTAGGCGCGAACAAGGTATATTGTAACCATTTGGGCAGAAACGGGCAGGCTTTCCCGCTATTGACTCAAACACACAAAGGGGAGAAGGAGGGTAGGCGAGGAATAAAGTGACACTAATGGAACACTGATGACAAAACAAGGCGCGCACAGGGACCACTTTCTAGCGTTTTTAATTCTTAATGCCGCCGCCTCGGGTTTCAACATGTCTTGGTCCGAGGCAGCTCCTTGAGCCGGACGGATCTGGCATGAGGATTAGGATTTCTTCGCGAGGAAATGGTCACGTGATTTACTGTTGCTGGAGAAGTGCTACAGGTGCCAGCGCATGAGGAGGGGTATAAGATGACCGAAAACCCGTCTCTTTGGAACCGCACACTGCTTCTCACCCCGCTCCGGAATCAGCTCTATCGTGACTGGGCTGAGAGACCGGAGCGTCACCTAATACTTTGAAAACACACTTTGATGGCAATTAAATATTAATACGGGGGAATCATAGCCTGAGAGCTGTATCCACATTACATGGAGCATGCAAATCGCTCCAATCAGTGAGCCAACTGAAATAGCATCTGGAGAGTTGTAAAAATAAGACTATGGTTATCTTTAATATCATTAATGTGGACTAAACCAACTCCAAAGGGGAAAAAATAATATAAAACTGGGAAGCAATTGCAGTAATTGGGATTATTTTGCTTGAGGACACACTGTGATGTATGGCTGCTTCTACCTTGTATGTGTGTCACATGCCAACACCAACAAATAAAAAAAACTTAAAAAGGTGTCTTTTTCCTCAGTTGATAAAATCTAAAAAACACTCGGGTTTCAAAGAGGAAGGGTGTGGCAATCAGAAAAAAAAATGTTGCAGACATTCAAACAGTCATCTGCCTTTTCTCTTGGTTTCTTTCAAATCCTCCATAATCAGGCATGGTTTTCTCCCCATAGGAAAACATCCCTCTTTCCTCTTTGCCTGCATCTGTCAGCGATTCTGTGTGGGCCTGGCCTCAGCTCAGCCTGTGGCCAAAAATATCCCCCCATGGCTCCTCTGACTGGGACAGGCCACATAGACCACAGGCGCACAGCCCTAAAAATACAGAGCAGCTCAGCCACAGCTCTCCTCGTTCATTCATTAGCACTGAGCGGACTTAGGGAGCTAGCAGAGGGAGAGCAGAGGTAGACGGCAGCTTTCTGCAAGAGATGCAATGTTTTTACAAGTACAGTAAGTGTGGAGGAACAATGACTGGCTGCTGCGAGACAAGCTTCAATAAAAGCGACATGTACAAAGAGCAAGACATCAGATTTCAGCCCAGAGACAAAAAAATATCTTCTGTCTAGGTTTGAATACCTAGCATTGGTGGCGTGGGAGAAATTCATTAGAAGTTGTAAACCTGTCTCGCCAAAATGATGGATGGCTCTCCGGCTGGCTCTCAACGCTATCACATGTCATCACAAAGTGCCTGCCATTATCATGAGCTGGCAGGTGAGGAGGAGCAGGATTAATTACTGCAGTTTGGTTTAGCAATGACAAGTTATATGTCTGCATTCCTCGCCTGATGTTCAACCGCTACTCTTCCTCATTTGTTGCAATACCAACTGGAGCTCTGGGCAGCGGCTCGTCGTGTGGGCACAGCTTCTAATGAATTCTCGGCCTCTAACTTGTCAACAGACGGGACAGGCCAGGGCCAAATCACATGAGTGTGTGTGTGTGGGTGCAGTTGAAATAGAAGAGTCTATTTGTGACTGCATTCGCAAATATGGATGCGTTTTCATGGAGACTGAGTTTATATAGATGTGATCTGTATCTGTTTGTCAGTATGTGTACTGTAGCAGAGAAAGCCTACTGCATATTTGTGTTTTTCAACTATGTGTGTCTGTCTGAGGGTGTGTGTGTGTGTGTGTAAACAGCTGGCAAGCAAGCCTGTGGTGCTATGTACACAGAAGTGAAGGTATTCTGGCTGAGGTTACGAGGTGGGTGGGTGGGGTATGCGGGGTACGGTGGGGCTGAATGAGGCATTTAGTGCTGACAGTTAAAAATACTACTGTTGCAGCTGATCCGCTAGAACCGACCAATACACTTCACCCACCACACACACCCTTTACATCAACCACTGTTTTTCAGGAGTGATCTGGCTTGTGGCCCAGCATACTAAACCTGATGTAAGATAATGGTTAACCAGAGGCATGAGTGCAGGCTTGGGAGTCCTCCCACACATGAAGGCATGTGGGTTCTTTACTGGCACAAACCAAATTGTTTGATATTTAAAATTAAACAAGATCTTATCAGACGGCACAATGCTGTAGTGTCGATGTGTCTGCGTGCACGCAGTCTGGAATATTAGAGCCAGTGGACAGATTTATGACACGACCTGTTTACTAAATGACTGAGCACTGCAACAAACACCACAGTTGTTTATCAAATTAAATATTAAATTGGTGTTTAGAGTAATGCCTCTTGGCTTGCTTTTATAAGTCACAAACTTCCCTGAAGACATGACATGAACTTTTTTAGGGTTCTTAAACATCTGCCAGCATGCTAAAAATGTGCACAGGAAGTTGTTGATCTGTAAAATGATCATTTTCTGTGTCAGAATAAGCTCTTCTCTTGTAATAGCCCATTTTGCCTCTTGATACTGTTACTGTTTTCTCATTCTTTACATTTATATTCTTCAGGTCCAGTAACATGGAAATGGTTCTTTCTTATTGAGCAAGAGCAGAAAAAAGTGATAAACTGCAACATAAAAAACACTTGCTGTTAAAACTAGATAAAACTAAGGCGTGAGTTCAAGCGAGGCATTCTTCAAAAGTCTATATTTTATAATCACACCATTTAGAACAATCAAAGACAACCAAGATGCATTAAAACAGCTGTGCTTTTGCTCAGACTTTAACCATTTAATTGTCCAAAACCAAGTTTAGAGAAGGTCAAAGATTACCCAACTGACTCACCCCCCAAAATCACCTGAGACTTGCATGTGAAGCACACCTGTCCAGCTGTTTCCTGCATCTTGCCTGGCATAGACTCCAGACCCACTGACTGAATTGGAATAAATGGAAATGCAAAGTGAAGGATGGACGGCAGTAAGAATGTGTATGAACTAGGAAGCAGAGTACTATACAGCTGTGGACTTCGTGGTTGGTTACGTTTCAACTTCACCAATACCAGGAGCAAATCTTAACATAGGGTGAATTCCCCAAGAGGACCATCTTCAGCATGTGCCAAACAGTATTGTTGCCAAACATCAGTAGTGAGGAGGACTTTGGCACCTCTTTCAGAGACTGATAAGTTGGGTGCCAGTTTATTACGGATGAGCAAAAACATTTGTGATCTTTTATTTGTGCTTTCACTGCAACTTTGACTAATAAGCTTGATGGTCAATCGTCAATGGTCAATGCCTCGTTCTTTTCATGGGTCATCATTCCTTTCATTGTCATGGAGTTCTCCAACTTTGTGTTCTGAATTGAACGTTGCTGCACTTCTATTCTCTAAAATCCTCTTTGTTCCATCTTTCCAGATAATATTCAAAACATTTAGACATTTCATACCCTTTCAGCAGCATCATCTGGCCACATCTTTTCTTGAAGAAAATGCTGAAGCTCATTTTCCTCATGCAGGTTTTGTAACTTTGTGTGTTTGATTCAAAATTCCAACTCACATTAAAACATTTCACAATCAAACCAAATTAAAGTTCAGTTTTGTCAGCAGTTTTGTCTAAGAGGTCAAGTTTTAGTCCAAGGAATGTTTCACTCTTGTAGTTTTGGTCCAAATCCAACTTATAAGTCAGAAAGTCCACACTAAGGGAACATTCACATCAGCCCTTTTGATTTAAATCCGAGTCCGTTTGCTCAGAAGTCCACTTTTTTTGGGGAAATGTGAATGCGCCAAATGAATTTGGATTTGGATCGAAGAAAGAATTCAATTCAATTCAATTCAATCCAACTTTATTTATATAGCATCAAATCACGGCAATGCCATCTCAACAGACAGGAACAAAAACATAATGAAAACCAATTCATAATATAAGGAAAACAACAGATTGAGTCGAAGGCTCCAACTCAATCTCCCATCCTGAGCAAGAAGCGGACTGGGTCCGCTTACAACTGCAGAACTCGGTCCATTTCAAGTGGACTAAATAAAGGAAGCAGACTACAAAAAAGTCACTTCCTCCATTTGGTGTATTGTTGCATGTGGGTAAATGCATTGGGATTGCGTTAAGGCTCCTCTGGCTCGCCTATTGTTGCAGTGTATTTCAATGTCAATGTCAACTTTATTTGTCTAGCACATTTAAACAGCCACAGCATCCAAAGTGCTTTACATAATAAACAAAGATAAAGAGAGGAAAAAAAATAAGCCATAAATACAAGGACAGCACTCTTACACACAACATAACAAAATTTCTGCAGATTACTTGCATAAGACAAAATAAAAAACCCAAAACAGCGATAGTTTCGTGCTTGAAGTTTAGCTCACAAGTGGAGATAACAGTTTTCTTCTTCATGCTGGTCTTGTCCTCTCTTTTGCTAAATATGAGGGCAACACCACCTTTGGTGAGAATGGGGATATATTTTTCTAATGGTCTGGCTCATTTGACCAAAGTGCAATGTGAGCTCTTGATGGAGACGATCCCCAATTAGACCGGTTCTAGCGGACTAGCCATTAGGTAAATACACCCTCAAACAAGTAAACAAGACTAAACTTAATAAATAAAACATCTATATGTGATGTAAATTAAGTAGTTTTTATTGCATGTGTTTTTATCTTTGCTGTGCCAATAACCCCCTTGGAGGCCTATTGACCTCGCCCTTAATTGTTAAGTGGGAACACCTGTGAGTGGCTGGGCAGACTACTAAAAGAGCAACAGGTGTGGCAGAAGCGAGAAAAGAGAAGCAGAGGAGCACAGGACAAGGAAGGGGTGCGAGCTCCTGAAAATGGATGACGATGGCGACGATGGCGACGATGACTACGATGACGATGATGGCGACGATGACGATGACGGCCATGATGGCCATGATGGCGAGGAGACTGCTGAGGGGCCAGTGACGACTGGTCCCGCCGCGGCTTGGTGGTGGCTAGGCGGAGCCTGAAGTGCAGCAGCCGGTCTGGACCCTAAGGCGCAGCTACTCAGTCCTGGGCCTACGGATACTGCTGGCCCAGGACCAAGCGTGACTACAAATGGCTTAGTTTAGGGTCCAGAGGGAGAGGCTGGCTGCAGGGCCAGGCAGGAGGGTTCCCCTCTTAAGCGTGTAGACTGCCGTGTATGCTCCTCTCTGATGGTCCTGGAACATGATGTCGCCGAATGGAAGGCTGAAGACGGGATCCGTCGCTGCAGAGAGGAGGACCACCCCAAGCTGCACAGTGGCCATTTTAAAGGACGTTTTAAAGGACATTTTAAGGACATTTTAGAGGACTGGGGTTTTATTGTTTTAACTTTTTTATTATTTTATCTTGTTTTTATTAAACTGGTTTTTATTCAGATTTAGTTTGGTTGACTCTGCTCCCCCTGATTTTTCAAAAGAACCAAGGTGGCCGGGAGGACCCTTCGTTTTTATTTTCTTTATTTTATTTTAACATGCCCCGGCCACCCCCTGTTACATATATATTTATTTTGTTTCCTTGTCTTGATACGCTTACCAGTGCTGGGGCTCTGTATGGTATGACAAAGCCACTAACATTTCAAGTTATAAAAAGCTGAAGTTGGAGGAATATACTCTAAGTTGCCATTGGCTGAGGTTAGGCTGCTTATACATTACAACTGAAACAACAACTTAATTTCACTGATTCAATCTGGCCATTAAATCATTTCAGTCAGAAGCAAATGGAGAGCTGTTTGCTGTTTATCAGACTGAAAGGCTTCCTCATGCTCATTTAATGATAGCATTACAGTAATGTAGGTGTTTACGATAGGTGTGGGGCTTATTTAGAGTTAATAAAACATTCTCTTTCCTATGTAATGAAGGATGCTATTTGACATAAGTGCTTTTTGTTTGTTCTGTTTAGTCTCAAGTGTGATAAGAGGACCATTAAGTTGAAACAAACATTTTTACCAGTGGTTTGTGAAAGCCTTCTCTGAAATGAATGCGAGGAAAATCTTTGATGCTCAGTTCCTCATCTCTATCAGCTGAATTCAAAGCAGCAAAACATTTGGCATGATGACATCCCCCCCCCCCCCAAAAAGGCAAATGTTTTTAAAGCAATCATGGAAAAAAGAAGTTTTTTTTTAAAGCTTTGCAGTTTTGTCGGTAAGTGACGGTGAATTTAGATGAAAAATGGATTTGATGAATAAAGTGGCCTCTGTAAAAAAAGCTGGGAATACAGTTAAAGCCTGTGCTGTACCGATGCTTAGGGAGCCATTTCCACATGATTCGTCAACATGACGCATACCATCACCTTTCCAGAGGTTTTGATGTGTAAACATCTGAAAGAAAGCACGTAGATGCCTGAATACAGTAGGTGGAGCTCTTGTTAACAAAAAGGCATTAGTGTTGCTTTATTGAGGTTGGACTGGGGGGGAGATGTGGGGGTAGGGGGGGTATGGTCGACAAAATATAAAACAGAAAGTGTGTTTTTGTGTTAAATTTGATAATGTTTCCCTTGGGCTTCCAGGAGCCCAATGGATTGGGCTGAGTGCAGAGTGTATGACAGAGCTTCAAAAAGCAGCTATTTAAAAAGTTCCAGCTAACGGGACCCTCCAAACAGCCAAACCGCTTCAAACGGCAGCCAAACAAGATCCATATTGTTCAATGGCATGCCCAAAGTAGCCATAACCCTCACATGGGCCCATAAACAACTTGTAATTGGTTTAATTATCATATAATTTAAAAAATATGACTTGATATAGGGTTTATCCTTTTTATTTACCCAGAGAAAAGTGGAAATAAGACTCGGGCCGAGTAACAAATTCAATATGTTCTTTATGTAAACACCTTAAAGAGCTAAGAGAGAGTGGGAGGAAAGGAAACTTGTCAATATGTAAAAAGTAAATAAAGATGTTTTTCTCAAATGCTTCAAATATGCAAAAAGTCTCCAAACTAAATGTTTGGTTCTTTGCAGATGGAGGAAAACAAAACTAACAATCCATCAGGATATTTTAAAGGAACAACTTAAAATTTATAATAACAAAATCAAACTGGAAAGAACACTATTTTTCAAACCTCATCACAGATAACAAAAATAATCAAAAATTTCTTTTTAAAACCATTGATATTTTAATGAACACAGATAGCAACAAGCCCTCCATGCAGCCATCAGACGCTGCATGTGAGGACTTTGCAGACCACTTCAGAAGTAAGATCAATGCTATTAGATCCAATCTTTTATCTCAGCATAATGTTGATTTTAATCGATCTGAAGCATTGTTTTTATCTGAGGAAACACTGGAGAGTTTTGTTCTGGTTGATGCACAGATGCTTGGTCGAGTTTTCTCCCAGCTAAATCCAACAACCTGCCTTTTAGACCCAATTCCCACATCGCTTTTAAAAACTTTTTATGGTTTCTTTGAGTGTGAGCTTTAAGACATAGTAAACTACTCTCTTCAGATGGGTGTCTTCCCTTCTGCTTTTAAAACGGCGGTGGTAAGGCCCCTTCTGAAGAAGAGTGGCTTAGATCCAAACATGGTTGATAATTACCGACCTGTATCCAACTTACCGTTTTTAGTAAAATAATAGAAAAAGTTGTTTTTACTCGATTACACAAGTTTTTGAATAAACACAACATTTTAGAAAAATGTCAATCTGGTTTTAGGACTAACCACAGTACGGAGACGGCCCTCTTAAAGATTGTTAGTGACCTTAGATCTAGCCTGGACTCACAGAAACTTTCTGTTCTTGTTCTACTGGATCTTAGTGCCGCATTCGATACAGTAGATCATCAGATTTTATTGAACAGGCTCAGAAGTCTGGTGGGCCTCTCAGGGATTGCTCTTAAGTGGTTTCATTCCTACCTCTCGGATCGACAATTTTTTGTAAGTATGGATACATGCTCCTCACGAACCTATGAAATAAAATGTGGGGTTCCCCAAGGATCAATTTTAGGCCCGTTACTTTTTAACTTGTATATGTTACCACTTGGGGACGTCATCAGGAGACACGGCGTTGATTTTCACAGCTATGCCGTTGATAAACAGCTTTACATCGCCGGGTCCCCTGATGACTTAGAGCCACTAAATGTTCTCTTAAATTGTATTTCAGATATAAAGTCATGGATGGCAGCAAACTTTTTACAGCTCAACCAGGACAAAACTGAAGTTTTAATTATTGGTCCTGAAGGCAAGAGAGAGATCCTTTTATCAAAATTGCAACATTTGAATCCCTCCCAGCGTGTGAGAAATTTGGGTGTTCTTCTTGACTCTGAGCTGGATTTTATTCCACACATAAAAAAATGTAACAAAAACAGGTTTTTATCATCTAAAAAATATTGCCAGAGTCTGCCCATTTCTCTCTCTTGCCAGCACAGAGGTGCTGATGCATGCTTTTATTTCCAGTAGATTAGAATACTGTAACGCCCTGCTCTCTGGTCTTCCTAAAAAGTCTCTTTCCAGCCTACAATTACTACAGAATTCAGCAGCACGAGTTCTAACGAGGACTAGAGGGCGGGAATACGTTACACCAGTTTTAAAATCGCTGCATTGGCTTCCTGTGCGCTTCAGGATTGATTTTAAGATTATTTTACTTGTTTATAAATGCCTAAATGGTCTTGGGCCTTCTTATTTATCTGACCTTCTTTTTAATTATGAGCCTTCGCGGACCCTGAGGTCCTCTGGTACTGGCCTTTTAGTGGTTCCTAAAGTCAGAACTAAGACATACGGTGAGACCTCTTTCCATTGTTATGGTCCTCGACTGTGGAACAGCCTGCCAGAGAGCCTCAGGGCCGCGGAGACTGTTGATGTTTTTAAGAAGAGGCTCAAGACACACCTTTTTAGCTTAGTATTTAACTGAATTTTATTTTACTTTATTTACTTATCTTAATTTACCTAATTTATTAATGAATTTATTTTTAAATTGTTTTATTAGATTTCTTATTTTTAATACATTATTGTAAAGTCCTTCTATGTATATATGTATATTTTCTTTTATTGTTGCTCTTATTTCTTACTGCTTCTTAAGGTTATTCATCTTCTGGTTTTAACTCCAGTGTTTTCCTTGGGGGGGGCTTGGGGGCTGTTTTCATGATGACCGCTGCTGTTTGGGTGGCGCGGGGTCCACCACTGCAGCTTCACGGCTGCGGGGTGGCCCCTTTGCTGCCTGGGAGTTGTGCGGTTGCTGTGGCAGCGGCCCCTATGAGCATGCGGGGGACTGGCTCCTGGTGTGGATGGATCCCGAGGTATTGTCTCCTCACATCAGCACCAAGTCAGAATTTTTATCACTTACTTAATGTTTTTAGTTGTTTTATTAACCAGAATTCAGTTAAAGAGACAGTATTCAGGGAATGATGTTTTATGTCCTTGTGTGTGTGTGAGTGTGTGGAAAGAGCTTGTGTCTATTATTTTTAAATGCCTTTTTATCCACTGTTTGTTTTAATCCTTATGACTTGATTTTATCCTGTAAAGCACTTTGTGTTGCCTGAGGCATGAAAAGTGCTCAAGAAATAAAGTTTGATTTGATTTGATTTGCAAGAACATACATTCAGGAACAGATTAAACATTTTCAAAATCCCCTTCTGCCTTTTTGGCTGCTTTTCATCGAGCTGGAAGACAATGAAACTAACTGGTCGAGCGTTTCACAACAACTGCTTCCTTCCTGAATGGAGGTGCAACTGGCACAGACAAATATGAGAGGAGAAAAAGTGAAAAGTGACAAAAAGCCTTTCCAACAAAGTTTGTCAGCTCCTCCTTTCAAATTACAGAGGAGTGTAAATCAACTCGCCTCCTGACTGCTTACCCCAAATCAATACTCTCACTCTGCAACCTAACTGTTTAGTGTGACGGGAGTGAGGGCAACTCACGCCCCACACATGCCCAAAAGAACATGCGAGAACATGTTCTGCGTGTTTGCTTCAAGTTCTGCATTACTGGCAGCCTGGTGTGAAATGCCACAATTTTCTAGTTGGCACAGCAACAGTGACAACATGCAAATGAGAAAGCGAAGTCAGGTCTGATCATGTTTCATAAACTGGCAACTGTGGTTACAATCAGAGTACCTATTACAGGAATACTACAAGGGATTAACTACAGCGTGTGACATTTTTTGTCATGAATAACTAGAGGGAATTTAAGTTTTCAACAGGAGAATTGTGCCTTTAAATTTATTAAGAAGTTCTGCTGGTATCTTAACACTTTTACAACTTATCAAATTGACTGATTATTTTCAAGAACCAATAGTAGGTTTTAAGGTGTGTTGATGGCATTCTCATATGAGTTATGTGTGCGAAATGAATCTACAGATAGGTGGTCTGTTACTTTACATGGAAGAAAAAAGAACCCAGGTTCATGAGACAACATCGCTGTGTGCCATAATACATGGTTAGAAGGAAACATCCCAAGTTAGTTGTTTTATGATGCTGTGGGACATCATGGGAAAAACTATTTATAAAATATAAATAAAGCCACAACAGACCCTCACCAGGTTTTTTTTTTTTTTAATTTTTTTTTTTTTTTAATAACATCCAAAGTTGACTATGCTTAGTTTATCTCAATAACCTTGCCCATTTAAAAGTGGGAATGTGCTAGAATAATCTGAAATAGAAAGTGTGATTCCAGTAAAGCAAATAAAAAATGGTAGGGATGGTGAAAAGCATATGGGATGGTTGTCAAACTTGTTTTTCAGTCTGGGGATGTTTCCAAGAATTTGCATTATGTATATCTACGGCTTCACAACAAGTCAGATCAGAAAGTTTAGTGTTAATTTAATGCTCAATTCAGATTTTGTGTTAAGATCCCATTTTATGTGTGTTTGTTCAATTATAACTTAATTGTTACCACAAAACATTAAATGTGTTTCTGATTTAGGGATACGCATTAATGAGTAGATTTGGGAGAAGGGGTGTGTGTGTGTGTGTGTTTAGATTATAAATAAAATAAAACTAAATAAAAATTATTTGAAAAAAAAGTGGCAAAATACAGTGAAATGTTAACTGTTTCTGTCATCAGCTGGTATGACCTGGTGAAACTAACCAGTCAGTGCAGTCAGGTCACATGAAACAAGTCACATGAGCGTCTCTAAACAGGGAAACTATTCATTAAAACATGGATGTTTAACCTGTTGTAAAACTGCAATTTGTTGCATGCATTCTGTCAGAAATTGGGTTTTCTGGGGACTCATTGACAGTTGTGGACAGTCATTCTCTTTTGTTTTCATCAATTAACCCTTTCATGCATAAATTAATAAAAACAATGCAACTTTTTTTTTTTTAAAGACAGTACTTTACCTCTACCCTAGATAGGCTCCAGCTCACCTCACTTGGATTGAGCAGTTTCAGAAAAGGAATGAATGAATTTTACCTCTACAGACATATTCAATGATACTTTTTAAATGAGTGATATTGCAATTTTATCGTGATTTATGATTTATTTTAACATATTCTATAAAATAATATATAATCATAATCATATTATGTAAATCTTCTATGAAATATAGCTGTATCATTTTCTTTTCCGATTTATCGCAAATGCAAACTTGCATAATTACATTATGTTCAATTGTATCAATTATTTATTGATCCTCCAGTGAGTGGAAACATATTGAATGACTCACTAACATCCACTGAAGTGGTTTATTGACAGAAATACCATCCTCATTCATAAATATGCAAGAAAAAAGCTTGTAAATATGTGTCCACTGAATGACCACTATGCATTAAGGGGTTAAACGTTCAAAAAGGACTTGATTTGTTGTTGATTTGCTGTGAACACACAACTTTCAGGCACGTGATGAAAACACTCCTGAAGGTAAATACAGTTTGTCATTACCCCAAACTTTCTGAAATGAAATACAGCCTCCAGAAAAAAATAGAAAAACAAAAACAAATTTGACTTAATCTCAAGAAGCTTGGTCCGCTCTACAACAGTATTTTTTGGGAAAGATCAAAAGAAAAATGTGAAGTATGTCGTATTGTGTGGTAACGTGTTGATCTAAATCAGGGGTGGGAAACCTTGGTTCTCGTCTTGAACGTTTTGGATGTCTCCATGTTCCAACACACCAGATTCAAATGGATGAATCTCTGTGCAGATCTTGATAAGCTTTTGGATCCATTTAATTTGAGTCAGGTGTGCTGGACCAGGAATCCATGGAAACCTGCAGGAGTTTGGCTATCGAGAACCAGGGTTCCTTCCCCCTGATCTAAATCATTCAGCACATTTACATCAGCCTTTTTGATCCGAATCTAATTCTGTTTGCTTGGAAAGTCCACTTTGGAGCTATGAATGCACCAAACGAATTCTGATTCGGACCAAAAAAGCGGACTCAGTCCGCCTACAAATATGGACCAAATACAGGAAGCAGACTACAAAAAAGTCACTTCTTGCATTTGGCGTAGGATTGAATTGCGGGTAAATACACAGCGATCGCGTTAAGAATCCTCTGCCTTGTCTGTTGTTCATACTGTGTCCAGGGTTGCAGTGCATTTCTACACTATACTTGCACGAGACAACATAAAAAACCCAAAACAACGATAGTTTTTTGCTCTATGTTATGTTCGCAACAGAGTTTTCTTCTTCATGTAGGTCTTATACCCTCCTTTGCTAAATTCTAGTGCAGCGCCATCTTTGGTGGGAATAGGGATATATTATTGTAAAGGTTTGGTGCGTTTGACCAAAGTGCAGCATGAACACAATTTCGGTCTGAATGGATACAACCCCCTACAACTGAACCGCGTCCCCAATCAGTCCGAGTTTGCGGACTATCCTGATGTGAATGCACCCATACATAATCATCTGTAAAATCTGTGGCAGTGGGACTACATCGGCACGAATGGCTTGAAATGACAACAGATCATTGGTTTTCATTGACGATGTGACAATATTTAAGATTCTGTATGGATACTAGAGCAGACACATTGTTAACTAAGGTTCCCACAAATGCAGCAATGTTGATTAGAAAAAACCAAACACCTGCAGCAAAAGCAAACTTGAAGTTGCTATAGATAGATAATATAAAATATTTAGGATAGATTTATGATCTCATAGTAATCCAGTTGCATTTCACTTGCTGAAACCATGTTAAATGGCAACCAACACTGACTGAAAGCAGCTGCAGGGAAAGAATCTTAAATAAGTAACCCTATGCTGAAATTCTGCAATTTAAATCCATGTTTATTGTACATCAGGAGCTTTGATAGTGTTGCATCATTATAACATATCCCAACATGGATAAGTCAGAGTTTCGTTCATGCTTCCTCTCGGATCAAATGCTATCAAGCAAAATCTGTGGCCTCACAACAATTTTCTGCAGTGCCAGAATGAGGGTAAAATTGCTTTGAGTCATCAGATTCCTATTAGGGAAAATGTCTGCAGAATGATTGGCAGCGATACCAGAACCACTTTTTAAATAGTCAGAGAAGATGAAGGAGGAAAAAAGGGTTTGAGGCATCAGGTCTATTCCAAGACCAAATCTAACTGTCAACAAAGCTAGCTTGTGATTGGGCCCTCAAGATTGACTCTTGCTTCATGGCAGAGGAAATGGAGCAATAACAGGAACCTGATCATGTTTGCATGGTCAACTCAACCACTCAGCAGATCCGGAAATGTTTTGCTTTACCGCCGAGAAATAACCCCATTCTCATTCTTGTTTGCACATCAGGGAGGATTAAGGCAGAAGATTACAGTATAATGTTCTGTTTTCATGGAGGTCACATCATGAAAGGAAAAAAAAATGCATCCACACTGAAGCAGCTTTATTTTGAGAGCCCTCATATATCTTTAAAATGTGCCTTTCATTTACAACTTCAACTTTGCCATCACATCGTTATTTCCAAAACAAGTTCTCTCCTCATTAGAGGCGAAAAACGTGATGGAGCGATGGTGGGCAGAGAGGGAGAAACTCAGAAATAAAGATAAATGGGACATGAAGAAAAAGGAGAAACAGCAAAAATGAAAGAGAATTTTGGTTGATGTGAGCCAAATGACAGGCGCTGGGACACGAATGTGAAGACTTAATGGGCCTGGCCTCTGAAGCTGGCCTCCCCAGTAAAATGAAAAGCCTGTGGAGCTGGCTCCTGTGATGGATGAAGCGTTGCGCTCGCCCAGGCCCTGACAGATTCTGGGAAAGTGCCTGAGCCGTCTCCGGGGCTGATAAAGAAATAAAAGGCGAGCCAGCACTGCTCGTCTCACTCCTGAGGTGACAGCGAAGCTTTAAAATGTGGTGAAATTTCCCAACCACAGTCATCTACAAAGCCGAGCCACATAAATATAAGGAACATTATTTACTCCACGCTCTCTTCAAGATAAGATCAATGCCTAATGAATTACCTAACTCCGTAAAAGTAAACACACTTGACCCTGATGTTGAAGGTCAAATCCTTTTTAAGTGTGTGACCCACTGAATTTAGCAGACAACCGACACAGGGGCCTGGAACTGAGCCCACATCTCCCTGTTCAGGAGATGTCTCCAATCTGGTTTCTAATTGGTACCATCTCCTCTCAGAGTGACATCAGTGAAGTCACGGCAGACGTGATGGGGACCAGATGGTGAAGAAACGGTGACAAGCCGCTCTTCTTCACTTCTCATACATGTGGTTTTGTTTCACTTCTTCTGCTTATCTTATCTCTCAGATCGCAAGGACTCACCCCCCTCTGCCATCTCCATCAAGATGTTTTTTATTGCCTTTGGTTTCCGAAATAATTGCAGTGAACTGAATCAATGTTCCTTCACTTCAACTTGCACATTCCTCATGGTAGCTATGATTGATCCTGCAGGATCAGTTGTCTTTTAACTCAATAAATAGATTGATTTAGTTTGAAAATCATACCGTGATCTTCGTATAATGGTGCCTGAATCCTCCTACAGACCTTCAACCTCTCATTAACGCCCTCCCCCATCATTTCCCAAAAGTGATCCAATCCAGCCTCAGCTGCAAGTTGACCTGGCGAAGGTCGAACCTCTTCAGTCCTTCACACTCACACAGAACCACACAGATGAACACTCACATTGATCTTTATGTGTTGGTGTTAATTTCAGATTCCTGTTAGGATCCATCCACTGCATTGATTTCACCATCTCCTCTGATTAGGCAATTGAAGGGAACATAACAGCATTCCGATGGGCCTGATCAGGGAGACTCATCCCAAAGGACAGCTGAGAAAAATAGAAGGTGAAAATGGACTGGGGCCAGAACTGGTTGGTAATGAAGCTCCAGTCTGTTTAGTTACTGTTGAGGCATCTGCCAAGTTTTAACACCCTGCAGTGGTGAGCAGGCAGGGTTACCAGTCTACCTCGTTCTTATCTGTGAAACAATTGCTTGGAGATGAGTTGCATAAAAACTGACAAAGGCAAGACTTTCTACGGTACAGAGTTGCATCAAATGCAGCAAGCCGGCGCTTGTTAAACCCCCAAAGCTGATTATGGAAAAACTGCCTGATCGATGAGACATTTTTAAATAAGAAGTTTGATTACTCCCTCCACCCAATTTCTCATGATTCCAGTCAGTCCCACCACAGGAGATTAATTGATTCCACCTGTTCAGTTTTTTTTTTACAGCCTATTAACCTTAATAACCCCCTCCCCCAGCCTATCCATACTTTAGCTAGTTCTCATCTGTTCATATTTTGTTCATTCAGATGCCAGCTGCTGATCTGTATAAAAAAAAAAAAGAAAAAAAAAAGAAAAAGACACCTCTGCGTTACATTTAAGATGAGCAAACAAACAACAATGTGTTTGTGTGGGGGTTGATCATCTCGCAATCTTATAGTTAGGGGTAGTCTAGCCATCCATAACGGAGACATAGGGACGTCCCATGATACGCTAAGCACTTTCTTTTAATTTCTCTGCTCATTTTTTTTTCATGTATAAATACATGACAGAACTGACATCGTTAACATATTTCTCCTCCTGGAGGTCTTCCTGGATCGAAGCTGTGGTGCATGTTGATCTGTCTTTCTTGTCCTCTCCACCCCAACCAGTCGAGGTAGCTGGCCGGCCTCACTGGCTATGGCTACATGATGTTTTAAATTTGGAATTAATAATTCAGAATTAAATAATTTGTAGTTACCGTGTTCTCCTACGAGTTTACATGAAAATAATAATTCCTAATGGAGTTTTACATGAAACACGTCCTTAATTCCTCTTCAGAGCGGTGGGTTGGGAAGGGTTCTGATTGGACAGAGGGCGCATGCAACGTGTGACGTATACTGGAATTAAACAAAGATCACTACCTGCTTCTTGTCTTTTCAGTCGTAACTTGTAAAAACTACATAATAAGTACCAGTTTCGCTGCTATTTTTATTATAAATTTGAATTTGAATTTATTAAAAATCTGTTTTTCTGTTTGTTTTTGACAAGAATAAACAGAATGAATGCTTTTTTATGAAATGGTTGAGGTGTTAAAAAGAAGAAGTTAAAGATAATGTAATAAGAGTGAAATGGTTGAAATTTCAAACAGTAGTATTGTAACAAACACTTAGTTTGGGATTTACATACTTACACAAGTTGGTAGAGATGCTCAGGCAGGATTATTTCCACAATTTTTAAAGAAATTTATCAAAGTCACTGCAAATTTACTTCTACCAAATGGTAGACCAGGACCTAAAAGACGTGTTACCTAACTTTTTGACCTTAAAAATCCATGTCCCGGCCTTGGTTGAGGACACATCGACATCCATGATGTGCATTTCTAGAGCCACCGCTAGCCCAGCAGCGTCCTGATGTTGAGAAACCGCACTACACAACTTTTACAAGACGTCATGGTTTACAGTATAATCAGCAACTGGCTGTTTGGAACACACAACGTCGCCAATTCAGCAAAGAAATGCAAGAAAACTAATAGAAAGAAATGGACAAAACAAGGGTCATTGTAAGATCGTCTTGCTGGCTGGAGAGAGCTAACAGGTCAGGTAGGATGCAAGATGGATGCTGAATTAGCCATCGATAGGGGGCAGGTGATGGGGAATATGACAAAAGATCTGCAGTGTGTCTTTAAAGGGTTAAAAAATGAATGAATCATAGACTGTATACAAAAAGATGGGCAGAGCCTCTGTCACGTCACCCATAGGTTTCTGAAGAGCTGAATTGAAGCTTGGTGGGCGGTTCCTACATCGCCATCTTGGCAGAGGCATGTGCGTCATCTCACCCAGAAAATAAAAATATGGGCAAAGAGGTGGAGCTGAGAGGAGGGCTGTTAGCGTCATGATGGATGATTGACATCGAGCAAACTCTGAGCTTTTGGGAGCTAAGAGCTAACCGAGCTAACCCGGAGATAACAGGAGCTAACCAGCTAACGGAGGTAAGCGGGCTAAAGCTAAGTCATGTTGTTCACCGGCTAAAAACCGCGGTTGTTCTACGTTCTTCTTACTTAAAGCAGGAGATCGGTACCTGTCAATCAAAAGGACACACCCCTAAATTTGCTGAACTTTGAGATTAAATTACTTTTAAACGGGCGAGTTAGAAAAAACTTCATTCCCCCCCACAGTTGTCATAAAGGTAAACTTGACCTATTAAACCTAAAATGGATTTTTGAACCAGGCTGTAAACATGTTTATTTCTGCCATGAAGTTGGTCTTTTTAACATGGGAGTCTGTGGGGATTCGCTCTGTTTCGCAGCCAGCCCCTAGTGGATGAAGGGGGAACTGCAGTTTTATGCACTTCCGCATAGGAGGTTGCCGCTTGGAATGAACAGACTTTATACTTTGTGGCTCTTCGGTTCTCTTGGTGGACAGGAACTGTCTGAATGCCACTCTTCAAAATGTAGTAAAATGACAAGGGCATGCCAAGACAGACCAACTCTATCAATTACAATACACACACTTTTATAATGTTAACATAAGAAATAGCTAATTAAAGAATGACACCATGTGAAGCTCTTTTAGCTGTGTGGATTTGATCTGATCATCGTAAACGCTATCATATTTACAGAACGGCACATCTAATGTAACCCTCTGTCTACACACAGCATGTTGGATACTATCTCACTGCCTGCAAATCATTTGAAAAAGAAAGAAACTTTTTTGTCAATGCAAAAGATGCCCTTTGGTGTTGCTCATGGTGCAACAGCTGAAGCAATGTTTGAAGCTAAGAAAAGACTCAATCCTTTTGGTGGGAGAGACCAGCATTCAGCTACTATGTAAGAAAGCGGTTTTGTTTTGCAGTCAGAGGTTTTAAACTCATGTCAGTCCCGTGTCCTCACTCTCCCTGTTGCTTGACTCAGTTTCCACGTAAGTACTAAAATATGGACAGCTTATGCACCAACATGGTAAATTAGGTATCAGAACAGACGCTGAGAAATTATCTTTTGCTGAAAAATTCACAGTTTAACATTATCTTGAAAGAAAAGCATTGCTGAGTCACGTCTGCTTTTTGAAAGTGGTCACAACAAAAGAGCAATTTTTTTATATGTATATATTTGTGTACTAGACCAGTGCTTTTCAACCACTGTGCCGTGACATATTATCAGGTGTGCCATGAGAAATGATCCAGTTTCACCGAATTGTTCTAAAAAGCAGGTCTGTGTTCATCCAAATAGGCCCAGGTTTCTCACTGAGTGAAAGATAATAAAATTCCCTTTTCTTGTGTTTATCTGATTTCTATTCAAGGCACTTTGATGGACTTTATATTATTATTTTATATGCTTTTTAAAAAAATGTTTTTGGTTTGTGGTGTGCCTTGTGACTTTTTCAGTAAAAAAACAAAAAAGGTGTACCTTTACTCAAAAAGGTTGAAAAACACTGTAGTACAACATAACTACTGTAAAATAGTTGTAATGTTGTCCGCAGTTCTTCTGGCTAAAATGGAGGGAGCTGATTATAAGACCACTTAAAATATATTAATTCCATGAAAAGGAAGCAAAGGCGGAAATGCAACTAATAATATTCTCTGCCATACATTTCATTGCTACACATACAACCATGAACATCATGGGCCAAATACACTTTGGTCCTTTCTTCTTTGTGTTTTAGTAAGTCTTAAAAAAAAGACGATACATTTTTTACTCAACTTCAATATACATAATAGTACTAGTCTACAATTGTAAGCACAATGTTAGCTTTAGTTTAATAAATCAAAAGTTTAAAGGACTTTGCATGAAACCATTGGACAGTGCTCCACAAAAACCCTGATTAAGTGAACATGTTAAAAAAAAAAAAAAAAGCACTGCAGCAATGCTTCCATGCCCATGCTGACTCAGAACAAATGATTTGTGGCTTTCGCAAAACAGTAGGAGGTGTTCTGCTCAATGATTCCAGGCCCGTAAGACAGAGTCCAGACACAATGGCTGCTTAGGCCCACAATCTGGATGACAAGGAATGACCTAAAAGGGTCTCTAAACCCACAGTCCAGACTGCAGAAGTGGATCCAGTCACAGAAACAGAGAAAAATTGTCCAGGCATTCCTCCTTGTCTGTGTCAACAATGACACACCTCTGCTTTAGTCCCCCCCCCCCCCTCCCCCCCCTTTAAAGGACTGACATTGGATGGTAAAATAAAAACAGGCCTGTCTCAGAGTGTAAAGCCAGTTAAGAATGCTTTTATTCATGACGCTTCACTGTGTCCAGTATCCCAGCTTAACTTGGGGTCTGTCTCTTTTATAGTCGCTCTTGTTTTCTCCCTCTTCAGAGGGATAAAGCAGCAGTTGAAGAAGTAGCCCACCCCAGGGGTTGAAAGCTTGTATCCCATCCAACCCTGAAAGCTGTTTTCACTCATAACACTGTCAGCATGCCCAAGCGTGTCAAAGGAAGTTTTTTGTAACAAGGGGGAAAGGGAACTATCCTTTAGATCTGTCATCAGGCTCTGGAGAGGGGAATCTCACTGCCCACTGGCTCTGCTAGCCAATCAGATGGCAGGGAAAGAAGCTTAAAGAGGAGGTCCTGTCCTTTAATGGGAAGCTCTCACTGGTGGTTTCATCATCATGCTGGTGTGTGTGGTGCAAAGGCGACAGTGTTTGTACGAATGTTTTCACTTCTCATTTTTCCTCTCTCCTTTTCCAGTGAAATGCCCTTCAACACAGTTTGAAAACAAAATCGCTGTGTGGTACTTATTGAAAATGAATACAAGAGGCTAAAATATGTATCTGTACGAATGGTGTCCCTAAAATAAAATGTATCATCCATCAAACACGCTCAGCAGCTTGTTTATGAGTTTATATCTTTGGTGATGGAGCAACATTCCCAGAGTGCAGCGAGTCCAACCAGCTCGCTGGGTGTAAAAACAAACTTTATTAAAAGATCATAGGCACGAGGGCCGACAATGAGCAGGGCTCATCGATCAACAGCTGCCACGGTGTGCGTGACGTGGTGGGAGGTTCAGTTGGAAAAGCATCACAGAAAATGACTCATGCCTTTGCAGATTTGTTGGTGCAGTTCCCATGCATCACCCCCCCCTCCCTCATCAGGAATGTCACGGCAATCAGACAAGATGTCAGCGGCTGAATCATTGGCAATTGATACAAAGATGAACACAAACAAATGCCAGTATCACGCTGTACTGGTACTGGTGTGACATAAGGCTTTGCACACGGGCAACCTTCAGACACAATCACACGCATGCACAAATTCCCTGCAGTCAAGCTGTGCCCAATCAATTGTTGTAACCATTATTCAACATATGTGGCTGATTTGTCCCTGGCGATCTCCATCGTGGTTGGGTGATGGTCTACAGAGGGAGATGAAGCAAAAGCCGACAAGTCACACGACAAGTTCCGACCAAACCATCACGGCCGCAAACATTCTGTCAACACACACCAAGCAGATAAATATTAGTCAACATGAAAGCTGCACTACAGAAGAGTCTGAGGAGGCGACGGAGGCTGGACTTGATATTAACACGTCGACGTTTGCCGGATATCGAATGTGAAACTTCTGTTGCGCTGGAGTCATTTAACCAAATTAGGCCAGTTTAATGCACTGGAGCCTGCGGTTGGCAGAATATAAAGAGAAGAGTCACTTCTCCGTCCACACACATTTGTCAATGCAGGCGGATGGGCCGAAAAAACCTCAAAGCATATGCATGCACACACACATACACTCACGCTTTGTGAGTAATAGCGGCTGCATGGGTGTTAGAGGGGCGCCACTGTGGTTGGACTGGGCTGTCTGGGAGCATAAAGTGGCCTTCTCATGGTTGTCCTCATGCCTGGGTGGTCTGACGGAGGTGTGAGAGTGTGTGTGTGGACGTGGATGGACATACACTCATCCTGCGAGGGTGAGTTGAGTGAATGTGGCAAAGGGGTGGCGAGACTTCCAGGGTAATGCCCACACATGGAGTGCCACTGACCGTCCCGTTAAACACATACACTCACAAAAACACACAGAGCTTCCATCCATGTGGAACAAATATTTTGACAGAGACAGTTAGACGATGGGGCGTCTCCTCGCTCTCAGAGAGGGCTACTTCTGGTGTCGGGTCGGGCAGGGCACAGGACGGTCTTGCTGTGCCCAAACAGGACCTGAGGAAACCTCAGCCACTTTTAGAGTCAATCAGCCCCCACCCCCTCCCCCAACCAAACCCCAAATCCCGCCCAGACGACTCTGGAGGCAAACTCTAACACTGAGCCATCAGATGGTGGACAGAGGAGGACAGCGGATTCCTTGGGTTTCTAAGTTGTGGCCAAGGGGGAGAAAAAAATAAACATTTTCTCCATCCAATGAGATTTCAGCGGGCAGATATACTGCCTGTCGCCTTTCCAGTTACATTGAGAAAAAAAGTGTCCTTCTCTTGCTCCTAAGTGCCAGGCTATTTTGGTTTCCCAAAATATTTTCTAAGGCTTGAAGAGCTGCTTTTATATATCTGTCGCCCATGCTGTTTGAAAGCGAGAGTGTCAGCTGAAAAGGAGCATTCACTGACCAGAATCAAAGTGCTCTGACCAAGTGAAATGGTCTTCTATTGAGAGGGAGGGCCACCTCAGACCGCAGAGCTAAATTACAACTCTGTAGTGTCTAATATCTATTTCCTTAGACATTGCTGATCACGTTAAAACGATCCAGGTTATTTGAACAGCTTTGTAAAACAGGGAACACGACTGTTGCTTTAAGGGGTTTTTCTATCTTTCTTCCATAAAAATATTCTCTGAAGACGACTCAGTGGTGAAAACACACTGCTTAGCATTCCTTCTTTCACTTTTAACACAACTTATTTGTGCTACAGTAAAGATTAGAGCAGGACCTTAATAGTTAGAGCATTTGATGATGTTTAAATGTCAATTTCTTGGCATAAAACATAAAATTCAGAATAAAGGGAAGTTTTTCTCCTCATCTTTTGTTTATTTTTAATATAGGCAGACTTAGATGTGACAATATCACTACCTGATTGTGGAATAATATTTTATACCTTAAACTGTGCATTTTGTCCATCAATATCGTGACATAAAATGTGCCCACCCTGCTGCTTAAAAGCATGTTCTGCTTTATCATCTGTTTTACTGTAAATAGGCACATTGCTTACTAAATAAACAAAATGAGGAAGATTTCAAACTGAGACTTGAAATAAATGTTATGTCATGTCTTTCTTTGACACAGAGCCTTCAGTAGTGTCCTGAACCACGATAATGATGGCACTAAATGTTTAATCAGTGGTGCCGATTCTGCATGTGAGGGCAGAGACATTTTTAATTGCTAAATATCTTTCTTGTTGTCACAGGTAAGTTATGCAAGCAGCCAACAGCCCATAAACAGACTTAATTAAATTAAATGTACAGGCGTTTCATAAACCTTCATCTGAAATGGTTAGAAATTAATTTCAGCACTCAGAGACAGGGTGATCTGAGGACTGCAGAACAAACATAACGGGAAATGAAGAGACAACATTTCTACATGTAATTTAGCTTTTTTTAAGCATGGAATGTAAATGAGTCAAATAATAAAAGGGATTAAGATTTGTGACACTTCCACGAAATTCCACTTATGGCGTTTTCACACTGTTGTCTCAGTTTTCGTCCCAAACAAAAGCAGAAATTAATCATTGCTTTCTTTCCTGTTTACTTGTGCATTTGTCATGTTAGACACAAAGATGCTTCGTGAAAGAAAAATGGATAATGTCACACTGATCAGATGACTTCTGAATTTACAATGCAATGTTTTCTGTTTGCATAAAAATGATTGATTTTATGAAGCTATATAGGGTAATATATATTTTTTTCTTTTTCTTTTAGCTTGACGCGACATGATGATGAACATTTACGGCTTATAAAGGAGTGAAAACAGCATGTAGTTAAACTTCTGAATCAAGTTTAATTATGAATTACCTGTCGTCATGCAGGATTATTCACTAACAGCAGCTAGTTTTCTCTGTTTGTTTCTCATTTATATTTAACTTTTTAGATTCATAGTTTAGTTACTATGAATCTTAAGTTGGCTTGTATGTGTATGTGTTGATACTGGCGAGTGCGTACGTGTTTGTACGTATGTATGTGTGTGTGTGCATAGATGTGTATATATTGTTGGGGAAAATTGTTATGAGTTTGGTTTGAATTAAGTATTAGACATATATGCATTGATTTGCTGTGATCCTGCTGTGTTTTGTGTCTATGCACAAAGCTTTCTTTAAGTCATATGATCCTTGTCTGGAATGTGCAGACAAAGTCTGAGACAGGAAGAGTTTCCTGCAGGGCATCTGTTTTTGTCAGCTGCTTGGTTGACCAGTTGTCTAAAGGTTAGAGGTTAAAGGTAATAAAGTAATATAGTAAGTGATTGATGCTTAGTGAGTTCAGTTTAGTCTTAAATAAGAGATAATGATTGTTTCATATGGTGTGCTCAGCAACTAGGAGGAGTTAAGCATGGTTTATAATTGGGTGTTACTTCAGCATCTGCAGAGAGAGTTCTCTCTCCAAGCTCCAGCGTGTGCTTGTATTAGTTTATAATAAAATGTTCATTGTAAGAAGACAGTTGACTCTTAGATGTATTACAACTTCTCAAGACCAGAGTATTTTCCACCACAGTTTTTGGGGGCTCGTCTCGGGATCCTGCGTCAGTCCGCCCAGGTTGGGGATAGACGGGTTGGCCACCTGAATCCACAGATTCATCCTAAGAACCTCAATTAGAGTATTTCAGAGGACAGGACGTCTTTCTCCCACCCGTGGTCGACTACGCCAGGACTCCTTCTGAACCAGTGTGAAAAGACAATGGTGAGAAGTGTTATTCTAAATTTACATTAATTTTCAGACTCAAACTGGAGTCAAACATTACTAGAAATTTATCACAAATTAATAATCAATATTTTAATTAATAATCACAATATTTTTCTGTTTTGTGGTCAATTGTCTTCATTATTCTCATTGTGACAGGGATTCTCCTCCTCACCTCCTCATCGAAAGAATAACTCAAGGGATAAGAGAATAACTTAAGACGAGATCAGGTTGACGTCATAAATAAAATCCTGTGAGTTTAAGTTAAGTTTAAGTTAAAGTTTAAGTTAAAAATCGTGAGTAACAAGACCAAGTCGTAAGTGCTGTGAGCTAGACGTAGCAAGACCAGACCAGTAAATCTTGTGAGTTACAAGACCGAGACCAGTAAATTAGTCAGTAAGTCCTGTGAGCTCGAGAAGCAAGACCAGGCCAACCTTGAGTTAGAAAACTGAGAGGAAAGCCATCTTGAGTGAGGAGGAACAGAGAAGAGACTGTGTGGGCTGGTTTCTGGAGACATTGAGAATTTTGCCTGATAATTCTACAAAGGTGTGGGATTGACCCTCTGTGTACATCCGCTGCAAACAGAACTAGTTCCTTTGCAGTAGGAGGTTGATGTACAGCACCATTAAGAAGTTGAAATCTCTGTCTTCATGTGAGGGGAAACTGGGGTGGTTGTGTAAAATTTCCTGTGTTAAACTTGATTGGACTGATTGTGTGGAGAATTAAAACCACGTCTTGTGAAGCCACACCGGACTCTCGCAGGAGAGCCTAGAAGCTTGTGTGGGGGTAGACAAACGTGGGGGCACGACCCATTCACATGCATTCATCCAACTGTTGAAGTGAATTGTTTGTGTAAAATCTAATTTACTGCAGTAAGTAAAAAAAAAAAAAAAAGAAAAAAAAAACAAACAACAAAAAATGTATGAGAGAGGGAAGTGAGGAAAAGAGTGTGTTCATTAAATGCCTTCTGCTCACTGAAGGAGATGATGTCATAGCATGTTAGGCAGAAACAAACATATAAATCCTGTGTAAAATAGCTGCTTGTGCTTTTCTTCCTAAAGCTTTTATAAGAGCATAAAAGCCACTCCCTGTATGAATGTGGAAACCTTTTCCTAAGGAAAAGCATTCTTTATTATCACCTGAGAACATTTTAAAGAGCAACAACATATTAAGAATGAAAAATCTGAAATGTGAGAGATGTGATTTATAGTATTAGGAACTTACTATGTTAAATTACTGTACATTGTGTAGGCAATAAACTTAGGTTTCTGTCTGTTCCCTTTCAGACATTCATAAGGTGATTTTTATTCCTTTACTACTGCAATTATAAATTTATGCCTAGCATGTCTAAATAAATTTAGATAAACTAGAAATAAATAATGCAGCTAAAGGATGCTGAAACTAAGCATAATGTTAGGAAAAAGAGAAAATTCTTGACCTTAAAATAGGAATGGTGAACCAACGTGCTAGAGTAAATTTCCCTTGCAATAAGTTCACTTTAGCTAAATGTGAGCTAACGACAAGAAGAGAAGTTCTCAGAACAAGTGTATCTTCTTAGCAAGATCATGTTCAGCTTTCCCAGGAGAGAACTGAGTTATGAATCCACTGATAATATAGTCTCACACACACAATTACAATGTAATGTTCAAGTTACATGATGTTCACAGCACAGAACATGGTCCATATAATATGTTTGCCACAGGATTCAGAAGAAAACTATTATAATTATGAGGCTATGATCTTTATTTTCCCCTTACTGGAGAAGAAAATACACCACATGACCAAATGGTTCAGTCTCAAAAGCTCGTCTGCTGTATGGTGTTGGACGCATTGCAGCTTTCCCTTCTAAACCCTTGTCAGCATGCAGCTTGGTCCACAGGGACCTCAAATGTCTATCCTGCCTGAGGGGATTCAGAGGAGGGGCTGGGGGAGAGTGAGTTCTTGATCCGGGTCACCGTAGAGTTCTGGGTGTCACGCGTGGTCAGTCAGGAGACTGGAGCAGAAACGGTCCCTACAACCTACAGCATCATTCCACCTCCCTTCTGTGTCAGCTCTGAGTCCTGGAGCAGAACCTGATATGCAGATGTGGCTGCATGGACCCGGCCGCTGCTGATGGGGCCTGGGGATCCCAGAACCAGAGGGTCTGGCAGAGCCCTGTTGGTTGTGACTGTGAACAGTGTGGATATGGCTCCTATGGTGGACATGTGAGCTGGATTTTCACCTTTGGCCTCTGGAGGTGATGGATCCTCCTTGTCCTCAGACTGTGTTTCAGTTGTGGGATTTTCTGGAAGTAAAAGACTAACGGATGTGGCCGGCAGGCAGCATAAGTCCCACCCCGACTACAGAATCAGATGATGTTTTCTGGAATAAGCTGCACCCTGATTCTGTCAGAAAGACTGTTCGGTTCACTCAGTTCTCTGTGGAAAACCTGGATCTCCTTCCTTGAACTTTTGCCTACTTTCTGATCCTTTCCATGTTACTCTTAATTAATTACACATATGAATCTGATTTATCTACCAGGAAGCTTTGATGAACATGTGTCGGGCACTTCCTGGCATGAATTTCTGATTGTATGCTGATTGGAGGAGAGCATGGTGGCTGTGGCGCGTCTGACTCCTGAGCAGATCGAGTGATACGAGCTGAATGATTATCCACAAGACCAGGCCAAGGAATGAGGCCCTACAACCAAACATTTACTCACTGTTTCTGCTTAGCTTTATACCACATTTATGAGCATGTATGAAATTTTGCACTCCTGCAGACTTCTGCAAGTGAACAATGACACAGACATCTCTGCTCTGCTGCAGGGAAGCTGAACAGTTTATACAGACAAGTCAACTTCTGGCACGCTGTGCCTTATAAAAAAAAATAAAAAAAAAGTGATGAATACTAAGTTTTTAATGTTTGAGACAGAATAGATGTCAAAAGAGAAAAAATAAGCCGCTATATGACATTAAATAAGAAGGTAGTTTTGTAATTTCCCGACTTCAGTGAATGCAACACAGGTACAACAATCTCCGTGTTTTATTTGCTGACAGCTGGTGTTTTATCCCTAATCTGAATTCATTATTTTGAATTAAAGCAGATATGCTCAGTGGTTAAAATACACATCAGATGATTTTTGTTTAAAGAGTAGAAGCAACTCTTGCGATGGCTGCCAGTAAACAGACCAGTCTCTTAGTTAACACGCTTAATATGTAAACAAACAAGTCATTTAA